>NC_091460.1:148764153-148804153 GCF_027789765.1 Dendropsophus ebraccatus | reverse complement strand
TATATCCATAGGTTACATAGTGATAGCTGCCGCGTGTATATATATATATATATATATATCCATAGGTTACATAGTAATAGCTACAGCGTGTATATATATATATATATATATATATATATATATATCCATAGGTTACATAGTAATAGCTGCAGCGTGTATATATATATATATATATATATATATATATATATATATATATATATCCATAGGTTACATAGTAATAGCTGCAGCGTGTATATATATATATCCATAGGTTACATAGTAATAGCTGCAGCGTGTATATATATATATCCATAGGTTACATAGTGATAGCAGCAGAGCAGTGGTAATCATATCCTGAACAGTCGGAGCATGCCCACATTGTCCTCATCTCTAATACTCTATGGAGATGTCAGACACCAGTAATCCATCCTGAAGGGTCGGAGCCAGGGCCGCCATTAGGAATTTCGGGGCCCCATACAACCAAAGTGTCTGGGCCCCCCACATTAATTAAAAAAAAATAGTGTGTTGGCCCCACGCCTTGCTGGGAGGTATAATTTGGTTCAGATCAATTCTAGAGAACTGGCTCATATTCCCCATTTTCCCCAGTGGCTTAAAATGTAACCTCTGTTATACAGTTATGGGCTAGGTTCACACTATGTAACCTCTGTTATACAGTTATGGGCTAGGTTCACACTATGTAACCTCTGTTATACAGTTATGGGCTAGGTTCACACTATGTAACCTCTGTTATACAGTTATAAAATTGTAGAAACTAAATGTGAACAAGGTGCAATGTAAATGTCCCCATACAGACACTTACTTGTATAGCTGCCTCTTGTGCTCTGTATGCAGTGCATTATATTCACCCCTGCAACGTACAATTTATAGCGTGTCTACAAGCCCAGCGGGGCTCATTATGATGGAGACTAAAACTTATACAAGAGTGGGGTAGGGGTTCCCCTGTATTCAGAATGCTGGTGAGTACTAGGCAATGCCCCGTTTGGGGTTATTGAATTTCGAGGGTCTGGGGGGCTGTGTGATTTGTATATGTTCACCAATATCCCCCCCCCCCCCCCCCCCCCCCCGATATGCTCACTAACATAGAATATGTTGATAAGGCTAATATAATGAGGCTGTTCCATGTTAGTGAGCATATACAAATCACACCCCCCCCCAGGCAGACTAGTTTAGCTCACCCAAGACAGTGATAGCGAATACATGGCGGTGAGAACGCTTTCTAGGAGATCCTGTTTGTGCAGCAGAGGTGTCTTTATCCTGCTCTGCATAGACCCTCGAAATTCAATAATCCCAGACGGGGCATTGCCTAGCACTCACCAGCATTCTGAATACAGGGGAACCCCGACCCCATTCTTGTATAAGTTTTAGTCTCCATCATAATGAGCCCCGCTGGGCTTGTAGACACGCTATAAATTGTACGTTGCAAGGGTGAGTATAACGCACTGCATACAGAGCACAAGAGGCAGCTATACAAGTAAGTGTCTATTTGAATTGCACCTTGTTCACATTTAGGTTCTACAATTTTATAACTGTATAACAGAGGTTACATTTTAAGCCACTGGGGAAAATGGGATATATGAGCCAGTTCTCTAGAATTGATCTCACACACAGACACCAGCACACATGTATACAGACACCAGCACACATGTATACACACATACAGAAACCAGCACACATGTATACAGACACCAGCACACATGTATACAGACATACAGACACCAGCACACATATACACAGACACCAGCACACATGTATACAGACATACAGACACCAGCACACATGTACACAGACACCAGCACACATGTATAGAGACATACAGACACCAGCACACATGTATACAGACACCAGCACACATGTACACAGACACCAGCACACATGTATACAGACATACAGACACCAGCACACATGTATACAGACACCAGCACACATGTACACAGACACAGCACACATGTACACAGACACCAGCACACATGTATACAGACATACAGACACCAGCACACATGTATACAGACACCAGCACACATGTATACAGACACCAGCACACATGTATACAGACACCAGCACACATGTATACAGACATACAGACACCAGCACACATGTATACAGACACCAGCACACATGTATACAGACACCAGCACACATGAATACAGCACAGATAACACAGTGATATCTCTGAGTACAGATAATGTAGATGTCACCTGCAGTCCTATGTAACAGCACAGATAACACAGTGATATCTCAGAGTACAGATAATGTAGATGTCACTTGCAGTCCTATGTAACAGCACAGATAACACAGTGATATCTCTGAGTACAGATAATGTAGATTTCACCTGCAGTCCTATGTAACAGCACACATAACACAGTTGTATCTCTGAGTACAGATCATGTAGTAGCTGTCACCTGCAGTCCTATGTAACAGCACAGATAACACAGTGATATCTCTGAGTACAGATAATGTAGTAGTCACCTGCAGTCCTATGTAACAGCACAGATAACACAGTGATATCTCTGAGTACAGATAATGTAGTAGCTGTCACCTGTAGTCCTATGTAACAGCACAGATAACACAGTGATATCTCTGAGTACAGATAATGTAGTAGCTGTCACCTGCAGTCCTATGTAACAGCACAGATAACACAGTGATATCTCTGAGTACAGATAATGTAGTAGCTGTCACCTGCAGTCCTATGTAACAGCACAGATAACACAGTGATATCTCTGAGTACAGATAATGTAGTAGTCACCTGCAGTCCTATGTAACAGCACAGATAACACAGTGATATCTCTGAGGACAGATAATGTAGTAGTCACCTGCAGTCCTATGTAACAGCACAGATAACACAGTGATATCCCTCTGAGTACAGATAATGTAGTAGCTGTCACCTCGGGGCACCCCTACTAAATGATGTTCTACAAAATAAGAAAAGTGTCATACAGGGACTCACAGGTGACGTCTTCTTTGATCTGAGGCCTCACTTTCCCTTTTCCTCTCCATCCGGCCCAGACCTCCAGGATGATTCCTTCCAGATACGTTTCATCTTTTCAGAACCTGCGAGACAAACAATTTAGGCTCCGCACATTTATAGCAACTTCCTTCCCTGTCTCCCCCCTGTAGGCTCCCAAAGTAACTGCGCTGTGTGGGATGCCCCCTGTATGTAGGATCCCCTGCTGTGCCCCCTGTATGTAGGATCCCCTGCTGTGCCCCCTGTATGTAGGATCCCCTGCTGTGCCCCCTGTATGTAGGATCCCCTGCTGTGCCCCCTGTATGTAGGATCCCCTGGTGTGCCCCCTATATGTAGGATCCCCTGCTGTGCCCCCTGTATGTAGGATCCCCTGCTGTGCCCCCTATATGTAGGATCCCCTGCTGTGCCCCCTGTATGTAGGATCCCCTGCTGTGCCCCCTGTATGTAGGATCCCCTGCTGTGCCCCCATGAGCTAATAATGCCCCTAGAGGTGGCCCCTATGAACTAATAATGCCCCCAGAGGTACCCCCATGAGCTAATAATGCCCCCAGAGGTGGCCCCCATGAACTAATAATCCCCCCAGAGGTGCCCCCATATACTAATAATGCCCCCATGAACTAATAATGCCCCCAGAGGTGCCCCCATGAACTAATAATGCCCCCAGAGGTGCCCCCACACACTAATAATGCCCCCAGAGATGCCCCCATGAGTTAATAATGCCCCCAAAGGTGCCCCCATGAACTAATAATGCCCCCAGAGGTGCCCCCATACACTAATAATGCCCCCGGAGGTGCCCCCATAAACTAATAATGCCCCCAGAGGTGCCCCCATACACTAATAATGCCCCCAGAGGTGCCCCCATGAGATAATAATGCCCCCAGAGGTGCCCCCATATACTAATAATGCCCCCAGAGGTGCCCCCATAAACTAATAATGCCCCCAGAGGTGCCCCCATACACTAATAATGCCCCCAGAGGTGCCCCCATACACTAATAATGCCCCAGAGGTGCCCCCATGAGCTAATAATGCCCCCAGAGGTGCCCCCATACACTAATAATGCCCCCAGAGGTGCCCCCATGAACTAATAATGCCCCCAGAGGTGCCCCCATATACTAATAATGCCCCCAGAGGTGCCCCCATATACTAATAATGCCCCCAGAGGTGCCCCCATACACTAATAATGCCCCCAGAGGTGCCCCCATATACTAATAATGCCCCCAGAGGTGCCCCCATACACTAATAATGCCCCCAGAGGTGCCCCCATATACTAATAATGCCCCCAGAGGTGCCCCCATATACTAATAATGCCCCCAGAGGTGCCCCCATATACTAATAATGCCCCCAGAGGTGCCCCCATACACTAATAATGCCCCCAGAGGTGCCCCCATATACTAATAATGCCCCCAGAGGTGCCCCCATGAACTAATAATGCCCCCAGAGGTGCCCCCATATACTAATAATGCCCCCAGAGGTGCCCGCATATACTAATAATGCCCCCAGAGGTGCCCCCATATACTAATAATGCCCCCAGAGGTGCCCGCATATACTAATAATGCCCCCAGAGGTGCCCCCATGAGCTAATAATGCCCCCGGAGGTGCCCCCATAAACTAATAATGCCCCCAGAGGTGCCCCCATAAACTAATAATGCCCCCAGAGGTGCCCCCATATACTAATAATGCCCCCAGAGGTGCCCCCATACACTAATAATGCCCCCAGAGGTGCCCCCATGAGATAATAATGCCCTCAGAGGTGCCCCCATATACTAATAATGCCCTCAGAGGTGCCCCCATACACTAATAATGCCCCCAAAGGTGCCCCCATATACTAATAATGCCCCCAGAGGTGCCCCCATATACTAATAATGCCCCCAGAGGTGCCCCCATATACTAATAATGCCCCCAGATGTGCCCCCATACACTAATAATGCCCCCAGAGGTGCCCCCATGAGATAATGCCCCCAGAGGTGCCCCTATATACTAATAATGCCCCCAGAGGTGCCCCCATACACTAATAATGCCCCCAAAGGTGCCCCCATATACTAATAATGCCCCCAGAGGTGCCCCCATATACTAATAATGCCCCCAGAGGTGCCCCCATATACTAATAATGCCCCCAGAGGTGCCCCCATATACTAATAATGCCCCCAGAGGTGGCCCCCATATACTAATAATGCCCCCAGAGGTGCCCCCATGAACTAATAATGCCCCCAGAGGTGCCCCATGAACCTATAATGCCCCCAGAGGTGCCCCCATATACTAATAATGCCCCCAGAGGTGCCCCCATATACTAATAATGCCCCCAGAGGTGCCCCCATATACTAATAATGCCCCCAGAGGTGCCCCCATATACTAATAATGCCCCCAGAGGTGCCCCCATACACTAATAATGCCCCCAGAGGTGCCCCCATATACTAATAATGCCCCCAGAGGTGCCCCCATGAACTAATAATGCCCTCAGAGGTGCCCCCATATACTAATAATGCCCCCAGAGGTGCCCCCATATACTAATAATGCCCCCAGAGGTGCCCCCATATACTAATAATGCCCCCAGAGGTGCCCCCATATACTAATAATGCCCCCAGAGGTGCCCCCATACACTAATAATGCCCCCAGAGGTGCCCCCATATACTAATAATGCCCCCAGAGGTGCCCCCATGAACTAATAATGCCCCCAGAGGTGCCCCCATATACTAATAATGCCCCCAGAGGTGCCCCCATATACTAATAATGCCCCCAGAGGTGCCCCCATATACTAATAATGCCCCCAGAGGTGCCCCCATATACTAATAATGCCCCCAGAGGTGCCCCCATATACTAATAATGCCCCCAGAGGTGCCCCCATATACTAATAATGCCCCCAGAGGTGCCCCCATATACTAATAATGCCCCCAGAGGTGCCCCCATACACTAATAATGCCCCCAGAGGTGCCCCCATATACTAATAATGCCCCCAGAGGTGCCCCCATATACTAATAATGCCCTCAGAGGTGCCCCCATATACTAATAATGCCCCCAGAGGTGCCCCCATATACTAATAATGCCCCCAGAGGTGCCCCCATATACTAATAATGCCCCCAGAGGTGCCCCCATATACTAATAATGCCCCCAGAGGTGCCCCCATATACTAATAATGCCCCCAGAGGTGGCCCCCATATACTAATAATGCCCCCAGAGGTGCCCCCATGAACTAATAATGCCCCCAGAGGTGCCCCATGAACCTATAATGCCCCCAGAGGTGCCCCCATATACTAATAATGCCCCCAGAGGTGCCCCCATAGACTAATAATGCCCCCAGAGGTGCCCCCATATACTAATAATGCCCCCAGAGGTGCCCCCATATACTAATAATGCCCCCAGAGGTGCCCCCATATACTAATAATGCCCCCAGAGGTGCCCCCATACACTAATAATGCCCCCAGAGGTGCCCCCATACACTAATAATGCCCCCAGAGGTGCCCCCATATACTAATAATGCCCCCAGAGGTGCCCCCATATACTAATAATGCCCCCAGAGGTGCCCCCATACACTAATAATGCCCCCAGAGGTGCCCCCATATACTAATAATGCCCCCAGAGGTGCCCCCATGAACTAATAATGCCCTCAGAGGTGCCCCCATATACTAATAATGCCCCCAGAGGTGCCCCCATATACTAATAATGCCCCCAGAGGTGCCCCCATATACTAATAATGCCCACAGAGGTGCCCCCATACACTAATAATGCCCCCAGAGGTGCCCCCATATACTAATAATGCCCCCAGAGGTGCCCCCATGAACTAATAATGCCCCCAGAGGTGCCCCCATATACTAATAATGCCCCCAGAGGTGCCCCCATATACTAATAATGCCCCCAGAGGTGCCCCCATATACTAATAATGCCCCCAGAGGTGCCCCCATATACTAATAATGCCCCCAGAGGTGCCCCCATATACTAATAATGCCCCCAGAGGTGCCCCCATATACTAATAATGCCCCCAGAGGTGCCCCCATACACTAATAATGCCCCCAGAGGTGCCCCCATACACTAATAATGCCCCCAGAGGTGCCCCCATATACTAATAATGCCCCCAGAGGTGCCCCCATGAACTAATAATGCCCTCAGAGGTGCCCCCATATACTAATAATGCCCTCAGAGGTGCCCCCATATACTAATAATGCCCCCAGAGGTGCCCCCATATACTAATAATGCCCCCAGAGGTGCCCCCATATACTAATAATGCCCCCAGAGGTGCCCCCATACACTAATAATGCCCCCAGAGGTGCCCCCATATACTAATAATGCCCCCAGAGGTGCCCCCATACACTAATAATGCCCCCAGAGGTGCCCCCATATACTAATAATGCCCCCAGAGGTGCCCCCATGAACTAATTATGCCCCCAGAGGTGCCCCCATATACTAATAATGCCCCCAGAGGTGCCCCCATATACTAATAATGCCCTCAGAGGTGCCCCCATATACTAATAATGCCCCCAGAGGTGCCCCCATATACTAATAATGCCCCCAGAGGTGCCCCCATATACTAATAATGCCCCCAGAGGTGCCCCCATATACTAATAATGCCCCCAGAGGTGCCCCCATATACTAATAATGCCCCCAGAGGTGCCCCCATGAACTAATAATGCCCTCAGAGGTGCCCCCATATACTAATAATGCCCCCAGAGGTGCCCCCATATACTAATAATGCCCCCAGAGGTGCCCCCATATACTAATAATGCCCCCAAAGGTGGCCCCCATATACTAATAATGCCCCCAGAGGTGCCCCCATGAACTAATAATGCCCCCAGAGGTGCCCCATGAACCTATAATGCCCCCAGAGGTGCCCCCATATACTAATAATGCCCCCAGAGGTGCCCCCATATACTAATAATGCCCCCAGAGGTGCCCCCATATACTAATAATGCCCCCTGAGGTGCCCCCATATACTAATAATGCCCCCAGAGGTGCCCCCATATACTAATAATGCCCCCAGAGGTGCCCCCATATACTAATAATGCCCCCAGAGGTGCCCCCATATACTAATAATGCCCCCAGAGGTGCCCCCATATACTAATAATGCCCCCAGAGGTGCCCCCATACACTAATAATGCCCCCAGAGGTGCCCCCATATACTAATAATGCCCCCAGAGGTGCCCCCATATACTAATAATGCCCCCAGAGGTGCCCCCATATACTAATAATGCCCCCAGAGGTGCCCCCATACACTAATAATGCCCCCAGAGGTGCCCCCATATACTAATAATGCCCCCAGAGGTGCCCCCATGAACTAATAATGCCCTCAGAGGTGCCCCCATATACTAATAATGCCCCCATATACTAATAATGCCCCCAGAGGTGCCCCCATATACTAATAATGCCCCCAGAGGTGCCCCCATAGACTAATAATGCCCCCAGAGGTGCCCCCATATACTAATAATGCCCCCAGAGGTGCCCCCATGAACTAATAATGCCCCCAGAGGTGCCCCCATACACTAATAATGCCCCCAGAGGTGCCCCCATATACTAATAATGCCCCCAGAGGTGCCCCCATATACTAATAATGCCCCCAGAGGTGCCCCCATATACTAATAATGCCCCCAGAGGTGCCCCCATACACTAATAATGCCCCCAGAGGTGCCCCCATATACTAATAATGCCCCCAGAGGTGCCCCCATATACTAATAATGCCCCCAGAGGTGCCCCCATATACTAATAATGCCCCCAGAGGTGCCCCCATACACTAATAATGCCCCCAGAGGTGCCCCCATATACTAATAATGCCCCCAGAGGTGCCCCCATGAACTAATAATGCCCTCAGAGGTGCCCCCATATACTAATAATGCCCCCAGAGGTGCCCCCATATACTAATAATGCCCCCAGAGGTGCCCCCATATACTAATAATGCCCCCAGAGGTGCCCCCATACACTAATAATGCCCCCAGAGGTGCCCCCATATACTAATAATGCCCCCAGAGGTGCCCCCATACACTAATAATGCCCCCAGAGGTGCCCCCATATACTAATAATGCGTACTCACCTAATCCGCGCTGTGGGTGCAGGTAGCAGCTCTTCCTCCTCCTCTTCGGGCTCCATCTTGCGAGCCGCAGGGACGGGACTTCCGGCAGGCGTGATGACGTCACATGATCACGCCTGCCGGAGAGGTCACGGCCCGGCCTCCCATAGGCTGCTGGTATGAAGTGCCGGCAGCCTATGGGAGAGAATACAGGAGGAGGACACTGACAGGTCCTGCTCCTGTATTCTGATCGCTTTAATGTTCCGCCCGCTCACTGTGCTCACTGTGCGGGCGGAACATCAAAGCGATCAGTGCATCCCGAGAAGCTGCGCGGCCGCAGCTTCTCGGGATGCTCAAAAACAAGTGGCAAGGGGGGCTGTGCGGGCCCCCCTAGCGTAGCGGACGGGGGGCGGCGGCCAGCGGGCCCCCCCCACATGTATCTTAGGGTCCGGGCCCCATACTGCAGTACCACTTGTACTGCCCTATCGGCGGCCCTGGTCGGAGCATGCCCACACTGTCCTCATCTCTAATACTCTATGGAGATGTCAGACATCGGTGCTGGAGCGGCGGTGTAGGTGATCATACAATATGTGGCCGTCTCTGTAGATGCTACATGACTGAGGGACCCACATAGTGCGGACTTATACAGGTGGAGGATCAGAATAAGCTGTCACTAACCTAGAGACTAAATGTAAGGAGGAATCATGGGCTATGCTCACACACTGCTGAAATGTGGTTGATGGCCGTCATTTAATAGCAAATAATGGCCGTTGTTTTAAAATACCAGTAATTATTTACCATTATTGTCGGCCATCCACTCGGTTCCAGCAGTGTGGGAGCATAGCCGTCCTGTGTTCTTAATCCACTCCTGGTTTTGGCTGCAAAATACTGAGCAAAATCCTGTGTGTGAACCTACCCTTAGGGCCCTATTACACCAACAGATTAGCTGCCAGATTATTGAAGCCAAAGCCAGGAATGGATTTGAAAAGCGGAGAGATCTCAGTCTTTCCTTTATGGCCTGATCTCTGTTTATAGTGCGTTCCTGGCTTTGGCTCAAACAAATGTCAGATAATCTGTTGGTGTAATAGGGCCCTTAGGATTGTTTCACACTATGTAAAAATGGTGGCCTTTTTTATAACAACGGCCACCATTAGGTGAATAACGTCCGTTAGTAAAAAAATAACAGGGATAATTTGGCTATGACGGTTGTTGTCATGAAAGACGGCCGTCGTATTTATCTAGTGTGATACTAGCCTTAGGCTATGTTCACACACAGTCTCTTTTTTTTAACCATTTGACGTTCGTCTCTTTGGTCGTCCGTCATTTTGAGGTCAAATAACGTGATTTCAAAATAACGGATGTTATTTGGCCTCAGAATGACGAGTGACCAAAGAGACTGCTGTCAACGGCCAAAAAAGAGACGGTGTGTGAACGTAGCCTCAGAGCGATCCGTGAGCCTGGATGAAAGTTCCGGGTTGTTGAAGCAGTTTAGTTGCGGTGAGGTCTCCGTATCGGTGAGACGTGTCCTCGCCAAACGTCCGATCGGCTGATATAGACCAGGCCCAGAGAGTCACACAGCTGTATCATATAAAGGAGGAACCCCGCTCTTATCTCTCTCCCTTTCATCCTCCATTTGTCGGATCAGCAAGTTTAGACTAATAACAGAAAAATTTACCGCAACTTTTTTGATGACTAAATCTTTTATTTCTGATAATACGACTTTGTAGTTTCTTTTATTTACTGGATTCTAGAAGTCGACTCCGCAGTTACGCCAAAGTGGATCTCCGCTTGTATGTTAGTCAGCGACGTCCTCGTTTTGTTGGCAGTGGAGGATGTTTGTGTGTTAGTCAGGGGGATTGCTGTTCTTCTTAGTGGAAGCTCGGCCGGCAGCAGAAAAGCGAGATGACTGGAGATTATCAGAACGTCGAAAGACGCCGAATCGTAACAAGGGGAGAAATGATCAAATATAAACAAGGTAACCGGACATGGTGATGGGGGGGGGGGTTACACCGGGGGGTTCCTGCATGGACCAATGGATGGCCTTTCTCTACAAACTTCCAGTCTTGAGAACAAGGATATAGAAACCCCCAAAGTCTATAGAGAGGGATTTATAACAGAGAGAGATGACAAAGTCTCCAACCCGCTCACACAAGTGTCCCCCAAACCATTTCTTGTAATACGAGATGAAGACGAGCCAAGTATACACAAAAATGTTTATTTAAGATTCTCCCAACCCCTCCCCCCCCCTCCGCAATAACCGGCTGTTCTGCCCTCAGCAGTAATATATGCAGCAATAAAACGTTTAGCAGTAACGTGTAACCAGTCTCTCTTGCTGATATGGAGTCGTTTTTCCGCACCTGTATTGGCCACATTTGGCTGTATCGAGGGGTTTCGAGGTTTCGATGGTGAAGCTCCTGACACTGCTGCCTTTAATTATTAGGATTCAGGGCGGGACCTCGACTCCTCCAATCAGAACCTCCATGTTGTTACTTCTGCCCCATCCAGAGACGGAGACTTTCCTGTGGTCCATGTACTGTCCTACTCGATAACCCAACTACGCCTGAGCTTCAGGTCTCAAACCGATGGCAGATTCTCCTTCAGGATTTTCTGGTAGAGATCAGAAGTTATCCAGGGGCTGCAGAAGTAAAGATGTCCTAGACCATTGTGTAACCTCCACCAAGTGTCAGGGGGGGGTCTTATGGAGTTTGGTGTCACACCAGATTGAAGCCCGACTGTTCACCAAATGGCTCCTCCTGGGACGCTTTAGTCCACAGAATATTATCCCAAAAGTTCTGATCATCAAGATTAATCACATTTATGGGGAAATGACAGGCAAGCCTCTGTGATCTTGGTTAGCCGTGCTTTGTGCCCTGCCGCTCTTCCATGGATGCCATCAGTCTGCCAGCTGCGCCGGATCCAGTTAGGAACAGGTTAAAACTTTGTCTGTCTGGAGCCTGACCACTGAGACCCCCATGAATTCCCAGGACTGCACAGAGATGGGGGGGGGGGACATTACAGGTTTGCAGACTCAGGTGTAGAAATCAGCTAAAACAAGAAACCAAGGAGCACATGAGGCCGGTGCGGAACCTCGGCCAGTGAGGAACCTCGGCCGGTGCAGGAACCTCGGCCAGTGAGGAACCTCAGCCGGTGCGGAATCTCAGCCGCTGCAGGAACCTCGGCCGGTGCGGAAGCTCAGCCTGTGCAGGAACCTCGGCCGGTGCAGGAACCTCAGCCGGTGCGGAATCTCAGCCTGTGCAGGAACCTTGGCCGGTGCAGGAACCTCGGCCGGTGCGGAATCTCAGCCTGTGCAGGACCCTCAGCCGGTGCAGGAACCTCGGCCGGTGCGGAATCTCAGCCTGTGCAGGACCCTCAGCCGGTGCAGGAACCTCGGCCGGTGCAGGAACCTCGGCCGGTGCGGAATCTCGGCCAGTGAGGACCCTCAGCCGGTGCAGGAACCTCGGCCGGTGCGGAATCTCAACCTGTGCAGGACCCTCGGCTGGTGCGGAACCTCAGCCGGTGTAGGAACCTCAGCCGCTGCGGAATCTTGGCCAGTGAGGAACCTCAGCCGGTGAGGAACCTCGGCCAGTGCGGAACCTCAGCCGTTGCAGGAACCTCGGCTGGTGCAGAATCTCGGCCAGTGAGGAACCTCAGCCGGTGAGGAACCTCGGGCGGTGCAGGAACCTCGGCCGGTGCAGGAACCTCGGCCGGTGCGGAATCTCGGCCGGTGCAGGAACCTCGGCCGGTGCGGAATCTCGGCCAGTGAGGAACCTCAGCCGGTGAGGAACCTCGGCCAGTGCAGAACCTCGGCCGGTGCAGGAACCTCGGCCGGTGCAGGAACCTCGGCCGGTGCGGAATCTCGGCCAGTGAGGAACCTCAGCCGGTGAGGAACCTCGGGCGGTGCAGGAACCTCGGGCGGTGCAGGAACCTCGGGCGGTGCAGGAACCTCGGCCGGTGCAGGAACCTCGGCCGGTGCAGGAACCTCGGCCGGTGCAGGAACCTCGGCCGATGCGGAGGAAGGGAGGCTAGAAGGCCGAAACTCAGAGAGGGAAAAAAGACACATTGGGTCTATGTAAATGTATGTGTCAGTTTTATTACTGTTCTTATGTAGATGTTGTCCTGCACCCTGTTCCCTGGTCCTTAAAGTGTCTGGTTTACCTTCTTCATAATCCTGACCCTTGCAGTAGAGCATGTAGCCTAGTCGGGAACCTTCAGCCTTACAGGGACCGCCCCGGGGTAACGTTACCTGGCATTGACGTTTCTCTATCGATGCTTCCATATATCTTCTTGCTCGGCATCCACCATCCTATAGAAACATAACGACAGGTTAGATTCTTCTTTTGCCTGTAACCGCATAACCCGTATAACACAGCAGCTGGATATGTGACATATAAGTTACTGTACAGTATAGCAGCATGTGGTGTATAATGTATAGTAACTGTATAACCCTGATAACACAGCAGCTGGATATGTGACATATAAGTTACTGTACAGTATAGCAGCATGTGGTGTATAATGTATAGTAACTGTATAACCCTGATAACACAGCAGCAGCTGGATATGTGACATATAAGTTACTGTACAGTATAGCAGCATGTGGTATATAATGTATAGTAACTGTATAACCCTGATAACACAGCAGTAGCTGGATATGTGATATATGTTACTGTACAGTATAACAGCATGTGGTGTATAATGTATAGTAACTGTATAACCCTGATAACACTGCAGCTGGATATGTGATATATATGTTACTGTACAGTATAGCAGCATGTGGTATATAATGTATAGTAACTGTATAACCCTGATAACACAGCAGCTGGATATGTGATATATAAGTTACTGTACAGTATAGCAGCATGTGGTGTATAATGTATAGTAACTGTATAACCCTGATAACACAGCAGCTGGATATGTGATATATAAGTTACTGTACACTATAGCAGCATGTGGTGTATAATGTATAGTAACTGTATAACCCTGATAACACAGCAGCTGGATATCAGTCATCAAAAAGAGAAAATGCCAGGGCACTCACCAATAAACATGCTGTATTCTTTATTTATGCAAGATGTATCTTCATTACAGATTAAAAGCAGGCGGCAGGGTGGACGCTAGACACCCTCCACAGGACAGCTGTTTCGCGTCTCCACGCTTCGTCAGTCTACGCCCCTTCCTGTTCGTCATAGGTAAATACACCTACTAACATGACGTGCAGGGAGGTGGGCGTCACAATAAATTTAAAAAGACAATGTTTTTTAAAACACTAGTGTCTGGGGGGCAGGTATAATACCCCCCCCCCCAATCTGAGGACGTGGCGGGGGCCGTGCAACAGACATATCCTGGGTGTATGAATACAGCTCCGCCTGTGCCTCGGCCACCTGTCCGTTATTACAGACCCCAATAGTGGGTGGAGGATGGAGAAATAGGTGAGAAATCTAAGCCCGGCCGCTATATACAGTATATAGTATATAAGACCCTGATCACTATTGGGGCATGTGTGAGAAATCTAAGCCCAGCATGCTATATATATATAAAACACTATACAGTATATAAGAACCTGATTACTTATAGGACCTATGTGAGAAATCTAAGCCCGGCCACGATATATATATTACAGTATACAGTATATAAGACCCTGATTACTTATGGGGCATATTTGTCTTCTGCCGGTAGAGAAAAGGAGAAGACAGGAGATGAAGGGTTAAGACTCCTTGGAGTGACTTCCTGTGCTGGGAGGACGGAGATGGTTTTGGCCGTACAGGATGGGTATACTATTGGTTTTTGGCGAGCAGAAATCCCAGGGAGCGCTCCTGAAGTTGTACGGATGACATTTCGATTTAATAAATGTCACAAACCGTTTCCGAAGCCGAGAAGTAACGCGCAGCACATCTGTGTTCTTCAGGCCGATCAGGAAAGTTCATCCAAGTTCTTGTAAAACCAAAATCCGTCTCCTTCTGGAACTGAGTTCACACTTTCTGCTTCACGGAACACGATGAGCGAAAAGAGACAAAGAAACTCACTGCAAAAGATTGAACTGTAGGTCGTAGAAGAGCTGGACGTTCATAGCGAGTGCTCAGAGACGTGCGGAATGATGGACAAAAGCTTGGAGACCGAATGCAAACTGCTACTATGTAACCAGAGAAGGTGCCGTGGTGTCAGGTAGCGCTCACACCTGGTACACGAGGAAGGTCCCGCTCACAGGATAGGCAACCTCTACGATGGAAACCCGGCAGAGTATACGCTACCCCATCGGTGTAAGGGCCGGGGACACGGCCTACCCCATCTGTGTAAGGGCCGGGGACACGGCCTACCCCATCTGTGTAAGGGCCGGGGATACATCCTACCCCATCTGTGTAAGGGACGGGGATATGGCCCATCCCATCTGTGTAAGGGACGGGGACACGGCCTACCCCATCTGTGTAAGGGCCGGGGACACGGCCTACCCCATCTGTGTAAGGGCCGGGGACACGGCCTACCCCATCTGTGTAAGGGCCGGGGACACGGCCTACCCCATCTGTGTAAGGGCCGGGGACACGGCCTACCCCATCTGTGTAAGGGACGGGGATACGGCCTACCCCATCTGTGTAATGGCCGGGGATACATCCTACCCCTTCTGTGTAATGACCGGGGATACAGACTACCCCATCTGTGTAATGGCCGGGGATACGGCCTACCCCATCTGTGTAATGGCCGGGGATACATCCTACCCCTTCTGTGTAATGGCCGGGAATACGGCCTACCCCATACCTCCCAACTTTTGCAAAGAGGGACATGTGCGCCGCGGTCCCCATAGCCATGCCCCCATAGCGACGCTCCATAGTCACACCCCCATAGCGACCCTCCATAGCCACGCCCCCATAGCAAAACTCCATAGCCACGCCCCCATAGCAACCCTCCATAGCCACTCCCCTACAGTCACCACATGCTGCTGACTGAATAGTGCCCTATACAGTATCCAATCCCCCCAAAAATGCCCTATATAGTATCCAATCCCCCATATAGTGCCCCACATAGTATCCAATCCCCCATATAGTGCCCCACATAGTATCCAATGCCCCCATATAGTGCCCCACATAGTATCCAATGCCCCCATATAGTGCCCCACATAGTATCCAATGCCCCCATATAGTACCCCACATAGTATCCAATGCCCCCATATAGTGCCCCACATAGTAGCCAGTGCCCCCATATAGTGCCCCACATAGTAGCCAATGCCCCCATAAAGTGCCCCACATAGTATCCAATGCCCCCATATAGTACCCCACATAGTATCCAATGCCCCCATATAGTGCCCCACATAGTATCCAATGCCCCCATATAGTACCCCACATAGTATCCAATGCCCCCATATAGTGCCCCACATAGTAGCCAATGCCCCCATAAAGTGCCCCACATAGTAGCCAATGCCCCCATATAGTGTCCCACATAGTAGCCAATGCCCCCCATATATGCCCCACATAGTAGCCAATCCCTCCATATAGTGCCCCACATAGTAGCCAATCCCCCATATAGTGCCCCACATAGTATTCAATGCCCCCATATAGTGCCCCACATAGTAGCCAATGCCCCCATATAGTGCCCACATAGTAGCCAATGCCCCATATAGTGCCCCACATAGTAGTCAATGCCCCACATAGTAGCCAATCCCCATATAGTGCCCCACATAGTAGCCAATGCCCCCATATAGTGCCCCACATAGTATCCAATGCCCCATATAGTGCCCGCATAGTAGCCAATGCCCCCATATAGTGCCCCACATAGTATCCAATGCCCCATATAGTGCCCACATAGTAGCCAATCCCCCCATATAGTGCCCCACAGAGTAGCCAATCCTCCCATTTGTGTGGCCCCAGCGAAAAAAACAATACTCCAGTAACTCACCTGTCCGCCGGTCCCAGCAGCTCCTCTCCCGGCAGAGCGCGCACTCCCGTCATCCTCCGGGGCGGGCAGCGGGGTATACAGACACTGACTGTACCGGAAGTAATTCATGATGGAGGCTGCAGGTCACTTCCGGTACAGTCAGTGTCTGTATACCCCGCTGCCTGCCCCGGAGGATGACGGGAGTGCGCGCTCTGCCGGGAGAGGAGCTGCTGGGACCGGCGGACAGGTGAGTTACTGGCTTATTGTTTTTTTTCGGTGGGGCCACATATATTGCGGGACACGGGGGGCCGTTCCGGGACCGCGGGACAACACCCCGAAAACGGGACAGTCCTGCGGAATCCGGGACAGTTGGGAGGTATGGCCTACCCCATCTGTGTAATGGCCGGGGATACGGCCAGGCCCTAATCTCTGTAGTATGTGACACTGTAGCCCCCCAGCTCCTCCTCCTCTCCATGCTCCGCTCTATCTGTAGTATGTGACACTGTAGCCCCCCAGCTCCTCCTCTCCATGCTCCGCTCTATCTGTATGTGACACTGTAGCCCCCCAGCTCCTCCTCTCCATGCTCCGCTCTATCTGTATGTGACACTGTAGCCCCCCAGCTCCTCCTCTCCATGCTCCGCTCTATCTGTAGTATGTGACACTGTAGCCCCCCAGCTCCTCCTCTCCATGCTCCGCTCTATCTGTAGTATGTGACACTGTAGCCCCCCAGCTCCTCCTCTCCATGCTCCGCTCTATCTGTAGTATGTGACACTGTAGCCCCCCAGCTCCTCCTCTCCATGCTCCGCTCTATCTGTATGTTCTCCAGTATATTCTCCGGTATGTTTTCTGGTATATTCTCGGTTGTATTGTCCGGTATATTCTCCGGTATGTTCTCGGTTGTATTTTCCCGGTATATTCTCTGGTAAATTCTCCAATGTGTTTTCCGGTATGTTTTCTGGTATGTTCTCCGGTATATTCTCCGGTATTTTCTCGGTTGTATTTTCCCGGTATATTCTCTGGTATATTCTCTGGTATATTCTCTGGTATATTCTCTGGTATATTCTCTGGTATATTCTCTGGTATATTCTCTGGTATATTCTCTGGTATATTCTCCAATGTATTTTCCCGGTATATTCTCTGGTAAATTCTCCAATGTATTGTCCGGTATATTCTCTGGTATGTTCTCCGGTATATTCTCCAATGTGTTTTCCGGTATATTCTCCGGTATGTTTTCCGGTATATTCTCGGTTGTATTGTCCTGTATATTCTCCGGTATTTTCTCGGTTGTATTTTCCGATATATTCTCGGTTGTATTCTCCGGTATATTCTCCGGTGTATTCTCCGGTATATTCTTGGGTTCTGTCGGAACGCTCACTACTTGTGGTATTGTGATATTTCTTGGAGTCGGAGCAGCTATCAGCCCTTCAGCAGGGGGAGAAGCAGCGTCCAGGTCCGGGATCCAAGTGTGTATCCTGTCCGCTCTGTCGGACGTTCTTGGAAAGTATCTCAGTTATTTGGGCCAAATGGTGGGAGGCTGCGGCGGCTATATATAGAGGAAGCGGAGAAGGTTATTAAAGTGCAATAAGATGAGATGATGCCGGACCGGATTAGTCTACCAGGGATGAGAGTCCGGAGGCTGTAGGCTTATAGTCCGATGTTCTTGGATTATTACCGTGTCTGCTGGAGGTTTCGGCACCTTCTTAGGTTGTGATTCGGCTTTATAAAATGTGGTAGTGACTGTTCCCTAATAGAGTCACCCCAGAGTCACCCCAGAGCTGCGAATGTGACGACGACGATAGTGCCCCCAGTGGTATCAAAGAGGAGGATGGAGGTCACACAAGGTAACAGGGGGACAGAGGTCACAGGGGGTGAAGGCTACAGGGAGACTGAGGCTACAGGGAGACTGAGGCTACAGGGAGACGGAGGTCACAGGAGGTTACAGGGGGACGGAGGCCACAGGGGGACGAAATCTACAGGGGGACAGAGGCTACAGGGAGACTGAGGCTACAGGGGGACGGAGGTCACAGGAGGTTACAGGGGGACGGAGGCCACAGGGGGACGAAAGCTACAGGGGGACAGAGGTCACAGGAGGATGGAGGTCACAGAAGGTTACAGGGGGACAGAGGTCACAGGGGGACAGAGGCTACAGGGGCACCAAGGCTACAGGAGGTCACGGGGGACAGAGACTACAGGAGGACGGTAGTGTCTAGCATTGCATAGTAGCTATAGTGGAATACTGGAGAAACTGAGTGTCTTTGGTTGCTTCATAAACGTGTGTCTCAGACTGAACAAGACTAGTCCCAGACAAGGGTCCTGGGAGAGCCAGGCCCTGGCTTGGCTACAGCAGGGACGTCTGTTCTTCATGTCCTCTTACCATGAGAATCTGGGTAGAACTGACGTTACACCTCCTCCCACCAAATGACTACTTCCTACAGGGATGTGTAAGAGCCCCTGTGAGTGGTGGAAAAGAATGTGTGCAAAGAAGGAGAGGGATAGGTCAGAAAGAAAGAAGTAGCTCCATTGGGCATGAAAAGTACATAATAAATAAGAAACAGTAACCCTTCAGCTTTGTTAGCTTCAGCTGTGTTCTTCATAAAAGCATACATATAACACTGACATCTAGTGGTGAAATTATAAAATACCTTCATCACCACTTAACCTAGAGGAGAAACTTTTGTGACAGGTGTAAAACATAAAACACCCGTGGTGGGACACCACACTTCCAGGGACAATGTGGACATTACTGAGCTCTGTTAACAGTTTAGTTTGAGTGAAAAGAAATCTGTCCTGCAAGATTAGTAAATGTTCATTCACAGGGCAAGAGGGTGATAGATATGGGGTATACTAGGGTATACAATGCTCTAATAATCAATCATCATCATCATGTATTACCATAGAAACCTCTAATATAACCTATACTAGCTTTATCGGCCATAGAGGAGACTACGTGGGGTTTGTCATCCGTCCTCCATGTCCTCATCTGCATGGCGTCTATGGAAAAGTTACGTTTTTTTCTACGTTATACGGATTTCTGAATCTTCATTTGGACAATATGTGTAGTCACTATTGAGTTACATGGACGATAGAAAGTAACGCGGTCATTAAAAATGACAATATGTAAGAAGTTCCTGATCACAGTGGGCCTCCATTATTATAGTCTGAGGCCAGACTGTGGTGAGCGGCCGGGGATGGAGACCCACTGTGATCACGAACTTCTTACCTGATACATCATAAAAGTTATTTTTAATGACCGATATATATATATATATATATATATATATATATATATATATATATATGCTGTTGATGAATTTTTGTTTTGGGCTTTACCCCTGTAGAATGATACAAGCTGGCGGCTGATTGGCTCGCCATATAACTGCGCTGAGACGTTGTATCTGATTGGTAGAAGCCGCCATTAAGGATCCAGGAGCTCCGGAGATAAACCCAATAATCAGATGTATGTGATGTATCTGGAGAATCCATCTATATAGGGATATGAAGCAGGAATTGGCTCCTAGAGGTCCATGAGACGTGGCACCATCCTGTAATACAATATATAGCACATTCCCATGGATTACTGGCGGCCTCATTATCCTATTATATACAGATGGCAGGAACAATCTCTGACGGCAGCGGTGACCTCCTATATCGGGTGATAGAGGAGATGTTACTGTCGGACCCCTTTGTGCTCTTCTCCTGGCAGTACCATGGACGACGGACAATGACTCTCACAGGGGGGGGGGGGGCTGTAATGTGCACGGACAGTGATCGCTCTGTTACTGCAGACCTCCTCGCTGAGATTTCTCTCTATAACTCTGCCATTTCTTACCCGTCTCTACGACCTCACAGTGCGGCTGTAATATATTATATATAATATACACGTATCTGGGAGAAGAGGCCACACTCCATGTGTACAGGATTCCGGGACTGGCTGCTAACATTTCAGGGAATGCTGCCTCATCTGTCCCGTCCGTCCTGCCTGTCTTGTCTGTCCCGTCCGTCCTGCCTGTCTTGTCTGCCCCATCTGTCCCGTCCGTCCTGCCTGTCTTGTCTGCCCCGTCTGTCCTGCCTGTCTTGTCCGCCCCATCTGTCCCGCCTGTCCTGTCCTGTCTTCCCCGCCTGTCCTGTCCTGTCTTCCCCGCCTGTCCTGTCCTGTCTTCCCCGCCTGTCCTGTCCTGTCTTCCCCGCCTGTCCTGTCCTGTCTTCCCCGCCTGTCCTGTCCTGTCTTCCCCGCCTGTCCTGTCCTGTCTTCCCCGCCTGTCCTGTCCTGTCTTCCCCGCCTGTCCTGTCCTGTCCTGTCTTCCCCGCCTGTCCTGTCCTGTCTTCCCCGCCTGTCCTGTCCTGTCTTCCCCGCCTGTCCTGTCCTGTCTTCCCCGCCTGTCCTGTCCTGTCTTCCCCGCCTGTCCTGTCCTGTCTTCCCCGCCTGTCTATGTAGCCAACGGCATAAACAGATATATACATAGATAGATATATACTAGAAGCAATATACAGCACATATATACCAATAATGAATACATTGCACAGATATATTCTCTATGGCGTTCACCGTGCAGAGAAGTAATGTCGTTTTTGTTTAGTTTAGATATTTCTATAGATATATATACTTTCTATAGTCTCAGGGTATGTTCACACTATGGAATACGCTCAAAAATTTCAAATGGCGGCCGTGTGGCGGACTATGCTGGAAGTTCCATCTGTCCCATTGACTCTATGATATTCTCAGGCTCAATCCGCCGTCCGGCCAAAGAACTGAGCTGGAGAATATGAATAGTCACTGGGACCAGGTGGAAGCTGTATACTGCAGTAATATACTAATCCTTATGGTATATAGTATACAGCAGTAATAATGTAAGTAGTATATACTAATCCTTATGGTATATATTACACTGCAGTAATAATGTAAGTAGTATATACTAATCCTTATGGTATACAGTACACTGCAGTAATAATGTAAGTAGTATATACTAATCCTTATGGTATATATTACACTGCAGTAATAATGTAAGTAGTATATACTAATCCTTATGGTATATAGTACACTGCAGTAATAATGTAAGTAGTATATACTAATCCTTATGGTATATATTACACTGCAGTAATAATGTAAGTAGTATATACTAATCCTTATGGTATATATTACACTGCAGTAATAATGTAAGTAGTGTATATACTAATCCTTATGGTATATATTACACTGCAGTAATAATGTAAGTAGTATATACTAATCCTTATGGTATATATTACACTGCAGTAATAATGTAAGTAGTATATACTAATCCTTATGGTATATAGTATACTGCAGTAATAATGTAAGTAGTGTATACTAATCCTTATGGTATATATTACAGTACACTGCAGTAATAATGTAAGTAGTATATACTAATCCTTATGGTATATATTACACTGCAGTAATAATGTAAGTAGTATATACTAATCCTTATGGTATATATTACAGTACACTGCAGTAATAATGTAAGTAGTATATACTAATCCTTATGGTATATATTACAGTACACTGCAGTAATAATGTAAGTAGTGTATACTAATCCTTATGGTATATATTACACTGCAGTAATAATGTAAGTAGTATATACTAATCCTTATGGTATATAGTATACAGCAGTAATAATGTAAGTAGTGTATACTAATCCTTATGGTATATAGTACAGTACACTGCAGTAATAATGTAAGTAGTATATACTAATCCTTATGGTATATATTACACTGCAGTAATAATGTAAGTAGTATATACTAATCCTTATGGTATATATTACACTGCAGTAATAATGTAAGTAGTGTATACTAATCCTTATGGTATATATTACAGTACACTGCAGTAATAATGTAAGTAGTATATACTAATCCTTATGGTATATAGTATACAGCAGTAATAATGTAAGTAGTATATACTAATCCTTATGGTATATATTACACTGCAGTAATAATGTAAGTAGTATATACTAATCCTTATGGTATATATTACACTGCAGTAATAATGTAAGTAGTATATACTAATCCTTATGGTATATAGTACACTGCAGTAATAATGTAAGTAGTATATACTAATCCTTATGGTATATATTACACTGCAGTAATAATGTAAGTAGTATATATACTAATCCTTATGGTATATATTACACTGCAGTAATAATGTAAGTAGTATATACTAATCCTTATGGTATATAGTACACTGCAGTAATAATGTAAGTAGTATATACTAATCCTTATGGTATATATTACACTGCAGTAATAATGTAAGTAGTATATACTAATCCTTATGGTATATAGTACACTGCAGTAATAATGTAAGTAGTATATACTAATCCTTATGGTATATATTACACTGCAGTAATAATGTAAGTAGTATATACTAATCCTTATGGTATATAGTATACTGCAGTAATAATGTAATAGTGTATATACTAATCCTTATGGTATATATTACAGTACACTGCAGTAATAATGTAAGTAGTATATACTAATCCTTATGGTATATAGTACACTGCAGTAATAATGTAATAGTGTATACTAATCCTTATGGTATATATTACACTGCAGTAATAATGTAAGTAGTATATACTAATCCTTATGGTATATATTACACTGCAGTAATAATGTAAGTAGTATATACTAATCCTTATGGTATATATTACAGTACACTGCAGTAATAATGTAAGTAGTGTATACTAATCCTTATGGTATATAGTATACAGCAGTAATAATGTAAGTAGTATATACTAATCCTTATGGTATATATTACACTGCAGTAATAATGTAAGTAGTATATACTAATCCTTATGGTATATATTACACTGCAGTAATAATGTAAGTAGTATATACTAATCCTTATGGTATATATTACACTGCAGTAATAATGTAAGTAGTGTATACTAATCCTTATGGTATATAGTACACTGCAGTAATAATGTAAGTAGTGTATACTAATCCTTATGGTATATATTACACTGCAGTAATAATGTAAGTAGTGTATACTAATCCTTATGGTATATAGTACACTGCAGTAATAATGTAAGTAGTGTATACTAATCCTTATGGTATATAGTACACTGCAGTAATAATGTAAGTAGTATATACTAATCCTTATGGTATATATTACACTGCAGTAATAATGTAAGTAGTATATACTAATCCTTATGGTATATATTACACTGCAGTAATAATGTAAGTAGTATATACTAATCCTTATGGTATATATTACAGTACACTGCAGTAATAATGTAAGTAGTGTATACTAATCCTTATGGTATATAGTATACAGCAGTAATAATGTAAGTAGTATATACTAATCCTTATGGTATATATTACACTGCAGTAATAATGTAAGTAGTATATACTAATCCTTATGGTATATATTACAGTGTGCGGCTATATCTATGGCATCTAGGGGTTTTCTATTGGTTTCCCAGTAAGGTGACTATGTGTACAGGCTGTGGGGGCTGATAACACAGCACAATGCCAGACACTGGGGACAGATAGCAGCGGGCAACCCTGGGCATAGACTGGGCTCAGCTACTGACATCCCTCCATACTTATACAGGGCACATGTGCTGTACAGATTAGATACATACATTATATATATATATTGTGGGGGTCAGTCTCATTATCCGTCTTTTGATATGAGACCAGCAGGAGGTTTAAAGTGGTTTATTGTCCATAACAGCAAACAAAACCTGCAGCTTTCTTCAGCCAACACCCGGGTATGGAGCAGCGTCCGTGAAAACAGTCATCGCAGTTATGCAAAACAGTCAATTGGTTCACATAGGTCTCTCACCCGGACAGGCGCTGCCAGACACCAAACAGCTCCTGGAAGTCTCCTTTGTCCTCAGAGAAGCCACACACAGAGCTCCTTCTCCACAGCCGCACACTCTCAGCTGGTTCTCCCAGGCTTACATAGGCCAAAACCTGGGCCTGGAGTGTGGGAGCAGCCACCCACCCTCTTTGGCTCCCATGAAAAAACGTCCCGGACTAAACCGCATTGCAGCTATACTACATTTTAAACATGTGCCAGTGGCCTATTGCCTATCTGCCATCTATGATGGTGCCATGCGCCTTCTTACAAAATATATATATATATATATACACACTCACACACACTAACCTCCTGTGTCTGTCTCCTCCAGCAGATATCACATCCCAGGCCAGCAGCAGTGAAGGGGTCAGGAGATGAGGCTGTATGGGAGGGGACGGGGCACACACAGCTTCCAGTCATACCTGCTGTGTCGGCTCTGCTGCTGTGGTGCTGTGTCGGCTCTGCTGCTGTGGTGCTGTGTCGGCTCTGCTGCTGTGGTGCTGTGTCGGCTCTGCTGCTGTGTCGGCTCTGCTGCTGTGTCGGCTCTGCTGCTGTGGTGATGTGTCGGCTCTGCTGCTGTGGTGCTGTGTCGGCTCTGCTGCTGTGGTGCTGTGTCGGCTCTGCTGCTGTGGTGCCGTGTCGGCTCTGCTGCTGTGGTGCCGTGTCGGCTCTGCTGCTGTGGTGCCGTGTCGGCTCTGCTGCTGTGGTGCTGGGCCTCCCTCCCCCTTCTCTCTGCTCCGACACAGACAGACAGCAGCTAGGAGACGTCCGCCCCCAGTGATAAGGCTGTCCCTCACTGAGATACAGAGGGGGGCCTGAGGAGGAGGCAGAGGGGTCTGAGGAGGCAGGGGTGCCTGGTGCTGTGCCTGCAGACCGGATGTAAGTGGAAAGATAACCAGAAAGTAAGTGTGTTAGGACTCGGGCCATGCCCTCGGCTCGGCGTCCATAGCTACTTGAACCCTTTCATGTTTTTTGCTATACTCAGCTCTGCTGCTCCATGTTGTAGCAGTGGCAGGTGTGCTCTCCCTCCATGGTGATTGGACTGGCGGCTGTCAGTATCTGGGCTGGGACTCCAGGTCCTATAAGTATTTCCATTCTGCCCAGAGTCAGCGCCGTGATAGTATCTAGCTCCTAGCTCACGTGACCTCGCGTTTCCTGCATTTATTCTCTGGTTACCTGACTTCGGCTATTAACCCTTTGACTTCCCCTCTGGACACGATTTTGTACTTTGCTGCTCGGTTGGTTATAACTTGGACTCCTGACTTTTCCTTTATTGTGTTGTGTATTGTCTTGTTTTGTTCTGTCTTCCACTCAGTGAGATCAGGGACGGCCGTCCAGTTGTCCGTCGCTATTAGAGCTTCTGAGGCAGGCAGGTAGGGACAGCGGGGCGGGTGCCAGCTTCAGGGCTCACCTGTCCTTGTGTTTCCCTGTCCCTACGCTAACAAAGTGATTGTGCCGCCCCCTGGTGGAGCAAAGAATCTGCCGCCTGAGGCAGAAAGCTCATTTTGCCACATAGCAGAAACGGCCCTGAGTGCACCCTCAGAAGCAGCAGTAACACAGAGGACATTATAGAGCAGTACTGAGCAGTGTAAGGGTTTTGTTACTCTCCATTATCAAGATAGCCCCCACACTGATTTGAAACCGAGCTGGATAGAGAAAATAGATTGACTTTTGAATAGAATAACTTTTATACTATTTCATTGATCCAGTAAAACAAAAACCTTCTTCTTGCGGTATACATTCATTATACCATGGGACCTATGTACATGAGTGACAGCTATAGGTCACAGGTAAAGGGTGACGAGTCCCCTGACTTATTATGTGACAGTGTCACACCTAGTGGTCTACAGCACTGTACTCAGTCTCCCTCACCTTCCAAATCATAGCAGATCCACTTCAGGCTGGGGCTTACATCAGTGGACAGGACTGTGGGGGGTAATCTTTCCATAGCTGTAACCCCTCTCTCGCCGGACACAGACCGCTGCTATACTGTGCTCACCCTATACCCTGCTCATTTCTTCCTGCTCCCTGCAGTCTCTGTCCGCCCTTGTGTTTCCCATTCTCTCCATTACTGCTATAATGTGCCTGCACTTACACTCAGCTATACACACTGCTGCTATAATGGGCCTGCACTTACACTCAGCTATACACACTGCTGCTATAATGGGCCTGCACTTACACTCAGCTATACACACTGCTGCTATAATAGGCCTGCACTTACACTCAGCTATACACACTGCTGCTATAATGGGCCTGCACTTACACTCAGCTATACACACTGCTGCTATAATGGGCCTGCACTTACACTCAGCTATACACACTGCTGTATAGAAAAGTTTCTGTCACTGTCTTCCTGCACAGCTCTGTGATTGTCACTTCCTGATTGGTCCATGCTGAACACCCCCCTTCCCCATAGCTGTCATGTGACCACACAGACCTCTGACAGCAGCTCTGCTTCTCTATTCTAGCCTGTTGTACTATGCTACTGCATTATGGGGATCTGCAGCTCCATCCTTTATCAGCTGCTGCTGTGTTATCAGGGTTATACAGTTACTATACATTTTATACCACATGCTGCTATACTGTACAGTAACTTGTATATCACATATCCAGCTGTTGTGTTATCAGGGTTATACAGTTACTATACATTATATACCACATGCTGCTATACTGTACAGTAACTTATATATCACATATCCAGCTGCAGTGTTATCAGGGTTATACAGTTACTATACATTATATACCACATGCTGCTATACTGTACAGTAACTTATATATCACATATCCAGCTGCAGTGTTATCAGGGTTATACAGTTACTATACATTATATACCACATGCTGATTGCTATACTGTACAGTAGCTTATATATCACATATCTAGCTGCTGTGTTATCAGGGTTATACAGTTACTATACATTATATACCACATGCTGCTATACTGTACAGTAACTTATATATCACATATCCAGCTGCAGTGTTATCAGGGTTATACAGTTACTATACATTATACACCACATGCTGCTATACTGTACAGTAACTTATATATCACATATCCAGCTGCTGTGTTATCAGAGTTATACAGTTACTATACATTATATACCACATGCTGCTATACTGTACAGTAACTTATATATCACATATCCAGCTGCTGCAGTGTTATCAGGGTTATACAGTTACTATACATTATATACCACATGCTGCTATACTGTACAGTAACTTATATATCACATATCCAGCTGCTGTGTTATCAGGGTTATACAGTTACTATACATTATATACCACATGCTGCTATACTGTACAGTAACTTATATATCACATATCCAGCTGCTGTGTTATCAGGGTTATACAGTTACTATACATTATATACCACATGCTGCTATACTGTACAGTAACTTATATATCACATATCCAGCTGCTGTGTTATCAGGGTTATACAGTTACTATACATTATACCACATGCTGCTATACTGCACAGTAACTTATATATCACATATCCAGCTGCTGTGTTATCAGGGTTATACAGTTACTATACATTATATACCACATGCTGCTATACTGTACAGTAACTTATATATCACATATCCAGCTGCTGCTGTGTTATCAGGGTTATATAGTTACTATACATTATATACCACATGCTGCTATACTCTACAGTAACTTATATATCACATATCCAGCTGCTGTGTTATCAGGGTTATACAGTTACTATACATTATATACCACATGCTGCTATACTGTACAGTAACTTATATATCACATATCCAGCTGCTGTGTTATCAGGGTTATACAGTTACTATACATTATACACCACATGCTGCTATACTGTAAAGTAACATATATCACATATCCAGCTGCAGTGTTATCAGGGTTATACAGTTACTATACATTATACCACATGCTGCTATACTGTACAGTAACTTATATATCACATATCCAGCTGCTGTGTTATCAGGGTTATACAGTTACTATACATTATATACCACATGCTGCTATACTCTACAGTAACTTATATATCACATATCCAGCTGCTGTGTTATCAGGGTTATACAGTTACTATACATTATACCACATGCCGACCCAGGCTGCCCAGTGAAGATGAATGCTGATTGGCCAGCAGCCATACAAGCCTCTGCACCCCCCTGCACATGCCCCCTGCACACACACCCTGTACACGCCCCTTGTAGACGTCTTTGCACACGCCCCTTGTAGACATCCCTGCACACACCTCTGTATACACCCCCTGCACACGCCCCTTGTAGACGTCCCTGCACACGCCCCTTGTAGACATCCCTGCACACGTCCCCACACATTCCGTGTGTACAGTCTTATTTCTTCTCATCATATTATATCTCATTATTTGTTCTATTAACTTATAATTGAATTCACTTATAATATGGTAAACCTCAACGATGAGAGAAACCACAATTGCGGAACGGGTTATTTTTCCTCAGTTAATAAATTACCAAGTATAATATTTTTGTCTCTAATGGAGCCTTTACACAGACAGATTTATCTGACAGATTTTTGAAGCCAAAGCCAGGAACAGACCATAAACAGGGAACAGGTCATAAAGGAAAGACTGAGATTTCTCCTCTATTTAAATCCATTCCTGGCTTTGGCTCCAATGATCTGTCAGATAAATCAGTGTGTGTAAACGCACTATTAGGAATTATGTGAAAATCTCATGTAGTTTCAGAATTTACACAAATCTCCTGCGGAATTTACACAAATCTCCTGCGGAATTTACACAAATCTCCTGCGGAATGTACAGGTTATTGCAGGGACACATTCATTCCCAACCACCTCTCTGTTCTGTGAATAGAAAGTATCAGCGCTCAGCGACTACTACCCTCCGGACTGAGCACAAGGGTCACCATGTGGTTACACTATATACCCCACTACACTGGGGGGGGCTCCTTACCGCCTCCTGGTGGCTTTATAGATGCAGAAGCTACGACTCCGGATCCCTGCAGAATATCCTTACAGCGCAGGTTTATTCATAGTTTCTGCGGTGACGCGTTTCGATGGGTTCTCTCCCACCTTTTTAAACTTTTTAAAGTTATCATCAACAATAACTATTATATAGGAGAACGACCCTGACATCTTGGAAACGTTGCGGCATTTCTCTCTCTTTAGACCGGAAATTACGCGGCCAACCGGAGCCCGTCCCCTCTTCCCACAACCTCTCAAGACCCTAATGACTTGTACTAATATTTAATAAGCTTTTAACCGCTGAATGGACACGTTAGAACCAGTCGCACTAAACACACACACAGACAGTGAGCCCTGACTATTCCTGTCCACTGTCCCTGCCTACTTGCCTCGGTCAGCACTTGGCGGCTGCGGACAACCACAAAGACGGTCCTTGCTCTGAAACAGGTGTTACACAAAGCGAAGTCCGGGTGCTGACCCGGACAGCAAAAGTACAAAAACGTCAGGCAAAGGAAGGGTCAAGTAATCAAGCAGAAAGGTTAAAGCCAAAGGTCAATTCATAGACAGGTAGCAGAGTAGGAGCTGTAAGAGTAATAGCTGAAGGAATCCTGAGCAGCAGAGTAACTCCTTCACTGCCAGAACTCTGAACTCTGAAGCGGGGGGGGGGGACGCTGAGCAAGACAGGTCCCTGTTCAGACCAGGTTCAGGAATTAGCGCCTTCTCCGCCGCACGGCCTGAACTGACGAGCACAAAGGCGCAATCCTGACCGGACAACAAACATTTCCCATCTGCAATGTGTTTCCTGCTCTCAGGAATGGGAGAGGCGGCTGTTAATGGGACGTTGTTACTATCTGCCATGCGGGATGTATAACATTATCTGCAGTATGAATATACCAGGTCTCCATGCAGACATCGAGGACGCTCCGGGGATTCTGCTCACGTGACTTGCCGCTTTGTTGCACATAAGTTTTTTTTTTTGCAGTTTTTTGGTTACACATTAAAGTCTCAAATCAATTAATCAATAAAATGAATGAATATAAAACAGAGAGGAGAGGATGCTTCCATGTAGACTACTGGTGTGCCTGCCCTTGCCTCGTTGTTCTCTGTGTCCTCACTGCCATGCTCTGACGTCACACTACGTCTACGGAGGAGCGGCACTGGTTGCCGGGGGCCCGCCGATCGGACCCCCGCCAACCAGACACCTTTTTTTTTTTTTTTTTTTACTCTTACTCTACTGTGTCAGGCCTAATTTTTGGGAGGTTCCCCGCCTGCCTCATCTAAAGGCCGGTAATGGCCACTTTATGTTTTTTATTTTCTAACCTTCAATTTAAATTTTAAAATCAAATCGACTTCAATTCAAGTGCAATTTTGCAGGGCTGTCTGGTCATCTATTGTATCTCCAAGATACACGTCACCGTTCAAAGGAACGGACAGTGATAATGGTGGATCCTAATTTAGCATCCTTGTGTTGTCCATTTCGTATCATATAATCTGTGGATGTCAACTTGGGGGGGTTCTCTGCCGTCCTTTCATTTTTTAGCTCGGGGCCTCTTAAGAAGAATGTATTGTTGTTCTTCGTCCTTCCTACCTCCAAAGAGATGCCTATCACGCACAACTGCATGAGGGGGTGAGGCTAAATCTAGCCATAATACGGCTATTTTAGTTTTAGGTGCAGCAGCACTGCCGTGGGTAAGCGCCAACAGGTGGTGCTCAGACTGCTGAACAGCACCCTCTACCTTCCTTGGATGTTGTAGCCGTTTTTGAAGGCAGGATTGACCAGGTCTTTTTAATACACAGGTTACCGCACATGCCGTCTCTTAGAGACTCTTTAAAGGATTGAAAGTGTATTTGATCAAATTCCGTGGCCTCTTAAGCAGACTGTATTGTTCTCTGTGTCCTCACTGCCATGCTCTGACGTCACACTACGTCTGCAGAGGAGCTGGACTGGTTGCCGGGGGCCCGCCGATCGCGCCCCCACCAACCAGCCAGCTGTTTTATTTATTTATTTATTTATTTATTTATTTATTTTTTGTCTAGCCGTGGTCAGGGCCTCACCACCCCCGGTCAAGAGGCATCAAGTGTACCCTTGATGGTGACTGACAGCTGGCCTAGCCAGTTAGCTGTCAGCACCCGGGTTCATGTCCACTACATATCCCAGCCCCTTGACTCACTCCATTTTTCAGTTGGGCTCACTAGCTTCCTCACTCACTTGTAATGGTTCTCTGTGTGTTCAAGGCCCTGCAGTGTCTGGCCTAGTTTTGGGGAGCCTCACTAGGTTTGCCTGCCCTTGCTTCCTTTTTGCTGGGCCTTAACTGGCATCCATGTTGACTATTGCTGGGCCTTTACTGGCATCCATGTTGACTACTGCTGACTACTGTGGTGCCTGCCCTTGCCTCCATGTTGGCTACTGGTGATCCTGCCTGGCCTCCATATTGGTTACTGTTGCTCCTGCCTGCCCTCCATATTGGTTACTGTTGCTCCTGCCTGGCCTCCATGTTGGTTACTGTTGCTCATGCCTGGCCTCCATGTTGGTTACTGTTGCTCCTAACTGGCCTCCATATTGGCTACTGCTGATCCCGGTAGTTCTCTGTGTGCTCAATGCCATGCAGTGTTTGGCCTAATTTTGGGGAGGCTCACTTTCTTCCTCACTCACTTTTAATGGTTCTCTGTTAGCTCACTGCCATGCTAGGTCTGGTATAATTTTTGGAAGGCTGACTGGTACCGCTTCTACCTTGTTCACTCTGTCCTCACTGCTATGCTGTGTCAGGCTGAATTTTTGGGTGGTTCATGATATGCTCCCTCTGTTTTAATGGTTCCCTGTGTTCTCAATGCCATGCTGTGTCAGGCTGAGTTTTTGGGTGGTCCCTATGCCTACCTCTGTTTTAACCAGACTGTTGCCCATAATTTGGCATAATGGTGCCATTAGGCAGCCTCAGAGGCATGCATACATGCTGCCCCTGCTGTTTCCTGTCCATTTCCGCTTTGTGTTTCCATCAATTTCTGAGGTTGACAGATTTTCACACGACCTTCCCTCTACCGAACTTGAGTCCCCTCAAAAAATGCTCGAGTCTCCCATTGACTTCAATAGGGTTCGTTACTCGAAACGAGCACTCGAGTATCAGGAGATATTCGGTGCGAGTAACGAGCACCCGAGCATTTTAGTACTCGCCCTTTAAACCCAGCGTTATCAGAATCGATGCTCCCCACACAGTATAATGCCCTGGTAGTTCTCTTATTACCCTCCTACCACCATACAGTGATTACATATTACATGAAAACTGCTCTGAACAAATCAGGAAGTTATCATCAATGATACCATTACATAATACCGCCACACAATGCTTACCATAAGTACAACCCTATAACAGAGTGCAGTTACATCCAGTGACTTACAGGGGGTGATACAGAGTGATCAGAGTGAGACAGAGCGGGACGTGGACAGAACGGGACTTGTACGTCCTGCGGCCTTCATGGTTGTAGGAATCTGCTAGGGCTGGTGGGGGCCATGGTTGTCGCTGAGAGTGGATAAAAGGCCAAGTTTTTGGCAGCCTATGGTGATGTGTGGTGTGGCCGAACATCGGTCCCTGCTTACTATACGGTAGGAGATCTGTGAGGGGGTTATACACAGTGCGGGGGTTATACACAGTGCAGGGGTTATACACAGTGCGGGAGTTATATACAGTGCGAGGGTTATACACAGTGGGTGGTCTATTTACTCTCCTTATATAATGTTATTGGCACTCACTCTCCTTATATAATGTTATCGGCACTCGCTCCCCTTATATAATGTTATCGGCACTCACTCTCCTTATATCATGTTATCGGCACTCGCTCCCCTTATATAATGTTATCGGCACTCGCTCCCCTTATATCATGTTATCGGCACTCACTCTCCTTATATCATGTTATCGGCACTCGCTCTCCTTATATAATGTTATCGGCACTCGCTCCCCTTATATCATGTTATCGGCACTCGCTCCCCTTATATAATGTTATCGGCACTCGCTCCCCTTATATAATGTTATCGGCACTCGCTCTCCTTATATAATGTTATCGGCACTCGCTCCCCTTATATAATGTTATCGGCACTCGCTCTCCTAATATCATGTTATCGGCACTCACTCTCCTTATATAATGTTATCGGCACTCGCTCCCCTTATATCATGTTATCGGCACTCACTCTCCTTATATCATGTTATCGGCACTCACTCTCCTTATATAATGTTATCGGCACTCGCTCCCCTTATATCATGTTATCGGCACTCGCTCTCCTTATATAATGTTATTGGCACTCACTTTCCTTATATAATGTTATCGGCACTCGCTCCCCTTATATAATGTTATCGGCACTCGCTCTCCTAATATCATGTTATCGGCACTCACTCTCCTTATATAATGTTATCGGCACTCACTCCCCTTATATAATGTTATCGGCACTCGCTCCCCTTATATCATGTTATCGGCACTCGCTCCCGTTATATAATGTTATCGGCAGTCGCTCTCCTTATATAATGTTATTGGCACTCGCTCTCCTTATATAATGTTATTGGCACTCACTCTCCGTATATAATGTCATCGGCACTCGCTCCCCTTATATAATGTTATCGGCACTCGCTCCCCTTATATCATGTTATCGGCACTCGCTCCCCTTATATAATGTTATCGTCACTCACTCTCCGTATATAATGTTATCGGCACTCGCTCCCCTTATATAATGTTATCGGCACTCACTCTCCTTATATAATGTTATCGGCACTCGCTCTCCTTATATAATGTTATCGGCACTCGCACTCCTTATATCATGTTATCGGCACTCGCTCCCCTTATATCATGTTATCGGCACTCGCTCCCCTTATATAATGTTATCGTCACTCACTCTCCGTATATAATGTTATCGGCACTCGCTCCCCTTATATAATGTTATCGGCACTCGCTCTCCTTATATAATGTTATTGGCACTCACTCTCCGTATATAATGTAATCGGCACTCGCTCCCCTTATATAATGTTATCGGCACTCGCTCCCCTTATCTAATGTTATCGGCACTCGCTCTCTTTACAACATGTTATCACCAGCTTTCTGCTTTCTTTATTATGTGTGTTCAGTGTTACAGACGCCTGGGATCACCTTAATGTGTTTAAAGGATGAGGATTATGATGCAGAAGATGGATAAGAAGGAGCTTATAAGTGTCAGGCGGGAGACATAGTCCTGTGTTATATAATAAGGGAGGGTCAAAGACCTTAATACCCTAATATTAGTAGCGGGATGGACCATCAGGTAGAACGCTTTTATTGGGGTGGGGTGGGGATCACTATGGCGCCGTCCTATTTTTTGGGATCGGGTCATGTAAAGAAAATAAAGTGACGGAGAAGCTGGGAGTCTATAATAAGATGGTGTCTCCGTATACAGGGGGGGGGGGAGAAGCTGGGGGTCTATAGTGACGGAGCGGCTGGGGGTCTATAATAAGATGGTGTCTCCGTATACAAGGGGGGGAGGGGAGAAGCTGGGGGGTCCATAATAAGATGGTGTCTCCGTATACAAGGGGGGGGGAGAAGCTGGGGGTCTATAATAAGATGGTGTCTCCGTATACAAGGGGGGAGGGGAGAAGCTGGGGGTCCATAATAAGATGGTGTCTCCGTATACATGGGGGGGGGGGGGGAGAAGCTGGGGGTCTATAATAAGATGGTGTCTCCGTATACAAGGGGGGGGGGGGAGAAGCTGGGGGTCTATAGTGACGGAGCGGCTGGGGGTCTATAGTGACGGAGCGGCTGGGGGTCTATAGTGACGGAGCGGCTGGGGGTCTATAGTGACAGAGCGGCTGGGGGTCTATAGTGACAGAGCGGCTGGGGGTCTATAGTGACGGAGCGGCTGGGGGTCTATAGTGACTGAGCGGCCGGTCATTCGTTTTAAAGTCCGACTTCTGAATGTTCCTGGAATATAATCTGTTATTATATAACGTCCAGCTCCTCAGCCCCAGTGCACGTCCTGCAGCAGGTCCCCCGTCTCTATATGGGCCCCAGGGCCCCCGGCAGCTCCCTCGTCCCTGTATTAGAGTGATTGGCAGCCTGTTAGAGAGGGTCGGGGTTCTTCCTTACATCATATATAAGTGAGCTGCTCCTGACTCTCTCTGTGTATTGCAGGTGCAGGCCACGGACGCCGACTCCACGTCCTTCGGAGAAATCCATTACACCTTGTACGATCGGCTCCACAACACGAAGGACTCTCAGAAATTCTGGATTGATGAAGATTCCGGACGTGTTTGTATATCGCAGGATATCGATAGAGAAGCGGAGCGCCGGAGTTACGACCTGATTGTAAAAGCCCAAGACGGGGTGAGTCCTGCGTCCTCATTGTTTCTTCAGGACAAATCGCATCTTCTGGAGCCGCAGTCAGATACTGGTGATCCCAAATCTATAACATCTGATCAATACAGAAGATAGATATCCAAGACGGATGAGAGCCCCGTAACCTGTGTCCTTAATAAGATGGTGTCTCCGTATACAGGGGGGGGGGAGAAGCTGGGGGTCCATAATAAGATGGTGTCTCCATATACAGGGGGGGGGGGGGAGAGAAGCTGGGGGTCTATAATAAGATGGTGTCTCCGTATACGGGGGGGGGGGAGAGAAGCTGGGGGTCTATAATAAGATGGTGTCTCCGTATACAAGGGGGGGGGGGAGAAGCTGGGGGTCTATAATAAGATGGTGTCTCCGTATACAGGGGGGGGGGGAGAGAAGCTGGGGGTCTATAGTGACGGAGCGGCGGGGGGTCTATAATAAGATGGTGTCTCCGTATACAGGGGGGGGGGGGGAGAAGCTGGGGGTCTATAATAAGATGGTGTCTCCGTATACGGGGGGGGGGGGGGAGAGAAGCTGGGGGTCTATAGTGACGGAGCGGCTGGGGGTCTATAATAAGATGGTGTCTCCGTATACAGGGGGGGGGGGAGAGAAGCTGGGGGTCTATAATAAGATGGTGTCTCCGTATACGGGGGGGGGGGGGGGAGAGAAGCTGGGGGTCTATAATAAGATGGTGTCTCCGTATACGGGGGGGGGGGGGGGGAGAGAAGCTGGGGGTCTGTAATAAGATGGTGTCTCCGTATACGGGGGGGGGGGGGGGGGGAAGAAGCTGGGGGTCTATAATAAGATGGTGTCTCCGTATACGGGGGGGGGGGGGGGGGAGAGAAGCTGGGGGTCTGTAATAAGATGGTGTCTCCGTATACAGGGGGGGGGGAGAGAAGCTGGGGGTCTATAATAAGATGGTGTCTCCGTATACAGGGGGGGGGAGAGAAGCTGGGGGTCTATAATAAGATGGTGTCTCCGTATACAGGGGGGGGGGAGAGAAGCTGGGGGTCTATAGTGATGGAGCGGCTGGGGGGTCTATAGTGACGGAGCGGCTTGAGGTCTATAATAAGATGGTGTCTCCGTATACAGGGGGGGGGAGAGAAGCTGGGGGTCTATAATAAGATGGTGTCTCCGTATACAGGGGGGGGGGAGAGAAGCTGGGGGTCTATAGTGATGGAGCGGCTGGGGGGTCTATAGTGACGGAGCGGCTTGAGGTCTATAATAAGATGGTGTCTCCGTATACAGGGGGGGGGGGAGAGAAGCTGGGGGTCTATAATAAGATGGTGTCTCCGTATACAGGGGGGGGGGGGAGAGAAGCTGGGGGTCTATAATAAGATGGTGTCTCCATATACGGGGGGGGGGGGGGAGAGAAGCTGGGGGTCCATAATAAGATGGTGTCTCCGTATACGGGGGGGGGGGGGAGAGAAGCTGGGGGTCTATAATAAGATGGTGTCTCCATATACGGGGGGGGGGGGGGGGGAGAGAAGCTGGGGGTCTATAATAAGATGGTGTCTCCGTATACAGGGGGGGGGGGAGAGAAGCTGGGGGTCTATAATAAGATGGTGTCTCCGTATACGGGGGGGGGGGGGGGGGGAGAGGCTGGGGGTCTATAATAAGATGGTGTCAGGGGAGAGAAGCTGGGGGTACAGTAAGTACATGACCCCTGGGGGCGCCTCTCGCACAGTCTCATATGGATTACAGTCCCCACTCTTCTGTATGGCATTGGGGGGGGGGAGGGGAGTTCTGGTCATGGTGTCCAGTAGCTGCAATGGCGGCACAATTACCCTTCATATTTATAAAAATGTTTAACGTTTAAATGTTTAATGTTTAAAAGAAATAAAAACAAAGTAAAATGATATAAATTACTGTGATCATAGTGACCCACAGAAGAGTCAGGTCAGGGTCAGGTCAGTGCAGGGTCAGGTCAGGGTCAGGGTCAGTGCAGGGTCAGGTCAGGGTCAGGTCAGTGCAGGGTCAGGGTCAGTGCAGGGTCAGGGTCAGTGAGCACCAACCTTTCTTGGCGTTTATCAGCTTCTGCACAGAGTTCTAGGCTATCAGGTCTGTGATGCCATAATATCCAAATGGCCGTTAGCAGAAGAAGGTTCCTCCCCCCTGGTCTATAACAACTATGGTGATTATTGCATTTATATAAGCAAACGCACAGATCAGAGGACGTATAATACTCCCATATACAGCTATATAATACTCCCATGTGCAGCTATATAATACTCCCATATACAGCTATATAATACTCCCATATACAGCTATATAATACTCCCATATACAGCTATATAATACTCCCATATACAGCTATATAATACTCCCATATACAGCTATATAATACTCCCATATGCTGCTATATAATACTCCCATATACAGCTATATAATACTCCCATGTGCTGCTATATAATACTCCCATATACAGCTATATAATACTCCCATATACAGCTATATAATACTCCCATATACAGCTATATAATACTCCCATGTGCTGCTATATAATACTCCCATATACAGCTATATAATACTCCCATATACAGCTATATAATACTCCCATATACAGCTATATAATACTCCCATGTGCTGCTATATAATACTCCCATATACAGCTATATAATACTCCCATATACAGCTATATAATACTCCCATATACAGCTATATAATACTCCCATATACAGCTATATAATACTCCCATATACAGCTATATAATACTCCCATGTGCTGCTATATAATACTCCCATATACAGCTATATAATACTCCCATATACACTAATCTACACTCACCGGCCACTTTATTAGGTACACCTGTCCAACTGCACGTTACCACTTAATTTCTAATCAGCCAATCACATGGCGGCAACTCAGTGCATTTAGGCATGTAGACATGGTCAAGACAATCTCCTGCAGTTCAAACCGAGCATCAGTATGGGGAAGAAAGGGGATTTGAGGCCTTTGAGGCATGGTTGTTGGTGCTAGAAGGGCTGGTCTGAGTATTTCAGAAACTGCTGATCTACTGGGATTTTCACGCACAACCATCTCTAGGGTTTACAGAGAATGGTCCGAAAAAGAAAAACCATCCAGTGAGCGGCCGTTCTGTGGGCGGAAATGCCTTGTTGATGCCAGAGGTCAGAGGAGAATGGGCAGACTGGTTCCAGCTGATAGAAAGGCAACAGTGACTCAAATAGCCAACCGTTACAGCCAAGGTAGGCAGAAGAGCGTCTCTGATCGCACAGTACGGCCAACTCTGAGGCAGATGGGCTACAGCAGCAGAAGACCACACCGGGGGCCACTCCGCTCAGCTAAGAACAGGAAACTGAGGATACAATTTGCACAAGCTCATCGAAATTGGACAGTAGAAGATTAGAAAAACGTTGCCTGGTCTGATGAGTCTCGATTTCGGCTGCGACATTCGGATGGTAGGGTCAGAATTTGGCGCCAACAACATGAAAGCATGGATCCATCCTGCCTTGTATCAACGGTTCAGGCTGGTGGGGGTGGTGTCATGGTGTGGGGAATATTTTCTTGGCACTCTTTGGGCCCCTTGGTACCAATTGAGCATGGTTGCAACGCCACAGCCTACCTGAGTATTGTTGCTGACCATGTCCATCCCTTTATGACCACAATGGACCCAACATCTGATGGCGACTTTCAGTAGGATAATGCGCCATGTCATAAAGCTAGAATCATCTCAGACTGGTTTCTTGAACATGACAATGAGGTCACTGTACTCCAATGGCCTCCACAGTCACCAGATCTCAGTCCAATAGAGCATCTTTGGGATGTGGTGGAACGGGAGATTGGCATCATGGATGTGCAGCCGACAAATCTGCGGCAACTGTGTGATGTCATCATGTCACTATGGACCAAAATCTCTGAGGAAGCTTCCAGCACCTTGTTGTATCTATGCCACCAAGAATTGGGGCAGTTCTGAGGGCAAAAGGGGGTCCGACCTGTTACTAGCATGGTGTACCTAATAAAGTGGCCGCTGAGTGTAATACTCCCATGTGCTGCTATATAATACTCCCATGTGCTGCTATATAATACTCCCATATACAGCTATATAATACTCCCATGTGCTGCTATATATTACTTTCATGTGCTGCTA
>NC_091460.1:148684153-148759153 GCF_027789765.1 Dendropsophus ebraccatus | reverse complement strand
CCCACTATTCCTCTGGTCCTCCTTAGTCCGTCCCCACTATTCCTCTGGTCCTTCTTAGTCCGTCCCCACTATTCCTCTGGTCCTTCTTAGTCCGTCCCCACTATTCCTCTGGTCCTCCTTAGTCCGTCCCCACTATTCCTCTGGTCCTTCTTAGTCCGTCCCCACTATTCCTCTGGTCCTCCTTAGTCCGTCCCCACTATTCCTCTGGTCCTTCTTAGTCCGTCCCTACTATTCCTCTGGTCCTTCTTAGTCCGTCCCCACTATTCCTCTGGTCCTTCTTAGTCCGTCCCCACTATTCCTCTGGTCCTTCTTAGTCTGTCCCCACTATTCCTCTGGTCCTCCTTAGTCCGTCCCCACTATTCCTCTGGTCCTTCTTAGTCCGTCCCTACTATTCCTCTGGTCCTTCTTAGTCCGTCCCCACTATTCCTCTGGTCCTTCTTAGTCCGTCCCCACTATTCCTCTGGTCCTCCTTAGTCCGTCCCCACTATTCCTCTGGTCCTCCTTAGTTCCGTCCCCACTATTCCTCTGGTCCTTCTTAGTCCGTCCCCACTATTCCTCTGGTCCTTCTTAGTCCGTCCCCACTATTCCTCTGGTCCTCCTTAGTCTGTCCCCACTATTCCTCTGGTCCTCCTTAGTCCGTCCCCACTATTCCTCTGGTCCTCCTTAGTCCGTCCCCACTATTCCTCTGGTCCTCCTTAGTCCGTCCCCACTATTCCTCTGGTCCTCCTTAGTCCGTCCCCACTATTCCTCTGGTCCTCCTTAGTCCGTCCCCACTATTCCTCTGGTCCTTCTTAGTGCAATATAATATATATAGTAGTAAAGTTTTTACTTTCCTTTTTAGTAGATATAGTCTTTTTCTTGAGAACCCAACGCCGTTTCCATCGCTACTTTTCATCAGGGTCTTTATTTAGCATACTTGTTCAAGACACTTGCTATACATGTGCGTACGTCTCTGATGGCGGCCGCACTCTGAGCTGTGAGCTCACGCTATTTATGTGTTAGCTCCTCCTCTATCCGTCACATGACTTGTGATCCGTACGTCCTACTGGTTGCCTGTTCTATATACCAGACCTGCAGATTGACGTGATGGGAGGAGGATCCCGGTGAATCCCAATATGAGGTCATTGACCCGCATTCGCTGCCAAGCCTCGTTTTCATTCCTAGTCCGTACCGCGGTAACTTCTTTCTTATTTCAGTTCATCCTTACCAAACCGTGAATACAATCTGCCCTGAATATTCATATCAGTCTTTATCCGCACTAATTTGTTACAATTATACCTACACATGCAACCGCCTATTGTCAATTGATATGATGCGGTTTTTTAGGTATAGTCAGGGCGCCTCCTCTCCTGTGTAATTATATGTGCCGTAATATGCAGGATATAGTCAGGGCGCCTCCTCTCCTGGGTAATTATATGTGCAGTAATATGCAGGATATAGTCAGAGGCGCCTCCTCTCCTGGGTAATTATATGTGCAGTAATATGCGGAATATAGTCAGGGCGCCTCCTCTCCTGGGTAATTATATGTGCAGTAATATGCAGGATATAGTCAGGGCGCCTCCTCTCCTGGGTAATTATATGTGCGGTAATATGCAGGATATAGTCAGGGCGCCTCCTCTCCTGGGTAATTATATGTGCGGTAATATGCAGGATATAGTCAGGGCGCCTCCTCTCCTGGGTAATTATATGTGCGGTAATATGCAGGATGTAGTCAGGGCGCCTCCTCTCCTGGGTAATTATATGTGCAGTAATATGCAGGATATAGTCAGGGCGCCTCCTCTCCTGGGTTATTATATGTGCAGTAATATGCAGGATACAGTCAGGGCGCCTCTTCTCCTGGGCAATTATATGTGCAGTAATATGCAGGATACAGTCAGGGCGCCTCTTCTCCTGGGCAATTATATGTGCAGTAATATGCAGGATATAGTCAGGGCGCCTCCTCTCCTGGGTAATTATATGTGCAGTAATATGCAGGATACAGTCAGGGCGCCTCCTCTCCTGGGTAATTGTATGTGCGGTAATATGCAGGATATAGTCAGGGCGCCTCCTCTCCTGGGTAATTATATGTGTGGTAATATGCAGGATGTAGTCAGGGCGCCTCCTCTCCTGGGTAATTATATGTGCGGTAATATGCAGGATATAGTCAGGGTGCCTCCTCTCCCGGGTAATTATATGTGCAGTAATATGCAGGATACAGTCAGGGCGCCTCCTCTCCTGGGTAATTATATGCGCAGTAATATGCAGGATATAGTCAGGGCGCCTCCTCTCCTGGGTAATTATATGTGCGGTAATATGCAGGATATAGTCAGGGCGCCTCCTCTCCTGGGTAATTATATGTGCGGTAATATGCAGGATATAGTCAGGGCGCCTCCTCTCCTGGGTAATTATATGTGCAGTAATATGCAGGATATAGTCAGGGCGCCTCCTCTTCTGGGTAATTATATGTGCGGTAATATGCAGGATGTAGTCAGGGCGCCTCCTCTCCTGGGTAATTATATGTGCGGTAATATGCAGGATGTAGTCAGGGCGCCTCCTCTCCTGGGTAATTATATGTGCAGTAATATGCAGGATGTAGTCAGGGCGCCTTCTCTCCTGGGTAATTATATGTGCAGTAATATGCGGGATATAGTCAGGGCGCCTCCTCTCCTGGGTAATTATATGTGCAGTAATATGCGGGATATAGTCAGGGTGCCTTCTCTCCTGGGTAATTATATGAGCGGTAATATGCAGGATATAGTCAGAAGCGCCTCCTCTCCTGGGTTATTATATGTGCGGTAATATGCAGGATATAGTCAGGGCGCCTCCTCTCCTGGGTAATTATATGTGCAGTAATATGCAGGATACAGTCAGGGCGCCTCCTCTCCTGGGTAATTATATGAGCGGTAATATGCGGGATATAGTCAGAGGCGCCTCCTCTCCTGGGTTATTATATGTGCGGTAATATGCAGGATATAGTCAGAGGCGCCTCCTCTCCTGGGTAATTTTATGTGCAGTAATATGCAGGATATAGTCAGGAGCGCCTCCTCTCCTGGGTAATTATATGTGCAGTAATATGCAGGATATAGTCAGGGCGCCTCCTCTCCTGGGTAATTATATGTGCAGTAATATGCAGGATATAGTCAGGGTGCCTCCTCTCCTGGGTAATATGAGCCAATTCCGACTGATCTTTAGAACTCTTCATTAAGCTGCCCCCGCCTCATTGTGGCTATCCTCTTCTTTTGGGGATACACAGCGTTGTGCCAAACATATCTTTTCCTTCATCCTTGGTCTCAGCAGATCAGGAGACGTTTCCCGCAGGCTTTGGGAGACTTGATATAGGTTTTTGCCACCCCACAACCAAGACCACGAAGAAGAAGGAGGAGGTCACTTTTTGGTTTGTAGCGACCTGAACTCTCTGTATTTGATTAGCGGCGGCTGAAGAAGTTGAGTGCTGCCCTAGGCTGCCTGCAAAACATGGATACAAGCATAGGCCATAGGCTGCATCCATGTTCTCCAGGACCCCCTATGGCTGCATCCATGTTCTCCAGGACTCCCTATGGCTGCATCCATGTTCTCCAGGACTCCCTGTGGCTGCATCCATGTTCTCCAGGACTCCCTATGGCTGCATCCATGTTCTCCAGGACTCCCTATGGCTGTATCCATGTTCTCCAGGACTCCCTATGGCGGCATCCATGTTCTCCAGGACTCCCTATGGCTGCATCCATGTTCTCCAGGACTCCCTATGGCTGTTTCCATGTTCTCCAGGACTCCCTATGGCTGTATCCATATTCTTCAGGATTCCCTATGGCTGTATCCATGTTCTCCAGGACTCCCTATGGCTGCATCCATGTTCTCCAGGACTCCCTATGGCTGCATCCATGTTCTCCAGGACTCCCTAGGGCTGCTCCATGTTTTCTAGGATTCCCTATGGCTGCATCCATGTTCTCCAGGACTCCCTATGGCTGCATCCATGTTCTCCAGGACTCCCTATGGCAGCATCCATGTTCTCCAGGACTCCCTATGGCAGCATCCATGTTCTCCAGGACTCCCTATGGCTGTATCCATACCAGGGGCATCACTGGGGGGGATAACTACAGCTACAGGGGGTATCACTGGGAGGCAGTGTAACTACAGCTACCGGGGGCATCACTGAGGGGGGATAACTACAGCTACCAGGGGCATCACTGAGGGGGGATAACTACAGCTACCGGAGGCATCGCTAAGGGGGGATAACTACAGCTACCGGAGGCATCGCTAAGGGGGGATAACTACAGCTATGGGGGGCATCACTGAGGGGGGATAACTACAGCTACCGGGGGCATCACTGGGGGGGACTACAGCTACAGGGGGTATCACTGAGGGGGGATAACTACAGCTATGGGGGGCATCACTGAGGGGGGATAACTACAGCTATGGGGGGCATCACTGAGGGGGGATAACTACAGATACAGGGGGTATCACTGAGGGGGGATAACTACCGCTACAGGGGGTATCACTGGGGGGGATAATTACAGCTATGGGGGGCATCACTGGGGGGGGAACTACAGCTACCGGGGGCATCACTGGGGGGGGAACTACAGCTACCGGGGGCATCACTGGGGGGGATAACTACAGCTACCAGGGACATCACTGGGGGGGATAACTACAGCTACCGGGGACATCACTGGGGGGGAACTACAGCTACCGGGGGCATCACTGGGGGCATTTGTACATCTGGCAGATTATATTGTGGTTTTGCTGCCCGTTGCGGACTAACGAGACTGTGTCCCCCAGATTTATTTTTACCAGTTGGAGCCACAAAATGAAACTTTTTTTTTTTCCAATATGTTTTTATTTTCTGGTTGTAATTTTTTCATAGAATTAATAATTATTCCATTACTATGGGGGCAGCAAGATGTTTTTTATTACAGCGTTTAGAGATATGCTTTACAGCAAGCCAAACAATAGCACAATAGAATGGCCCAGAGCCTATCCATTAGAATGGGACAGTTGTCTGGGCATGCTATGTGACCTGTGTGGAGCTCATTGGACAGGGAGGGGGGCTGAGCTCTGGGCTTCAGCTACTTTGAATGGTGTCTTATCTATATACTCGCAGCATCTTCAATTCTGTGATGATAAGGAGGATACTGCTGGAAAGTGATCTGTACAGAATATGGAGCTTAGTGGTCAGAATGGAAACTGCAGGATTCTGGGAATATTTTAAAATAATCCTAAAAAATATGTTTAATGTATTTCCTGATGACATGCTTCTTACCTGCATTCAACTCCATTCAGTCTCTACAGAGCCCCTGCAGTTAGTGGAAGACGTAAATTCAGTCTCTGGTGGTTTTATAGATGGTGACGGGAGCGGCAGCGTGACGGGAGGGGCAGCGTGAATGGAGGGACAGTGTGACGGGAGGGACAGTGTGACGGGAGCGGCAGCGTGAATGGAGGGGCAGCGTGACGGGAGGGGCAGCGTGCATGCTTGACCGGCTGTTCTGTTTACCAGGAATTTTAGGGCCCCATTCCTGAGATTGTGCGGGCCCCAGCGGTCAGTCCTGTCCCGACCACCGCCATATTAGTCATGTCCTACGGACACTGCAGATAGTTCATAAAGTGTCAGGCTGGAAAACCTCCATTACGATTGGTAGATCGGCAGAGAAGGGCGGCACTCGGTTTGTAAGTGGTGCTAGCGGTTACACCGGGAGCCGCGGGCGGGGGAGGTATGAGCGGAGTTCCTGAAGATCGGTCTAACCTACTCTTCTCATTTCATACAATTATATATCAGGTTGTTGGGGACTTTCAAGGTTGTGAGGCTGATAGAGCGATCTGTGATGGCGGGGGAGGGGATGACGCTACCCCCCCCCCATTATATTCTAGATACATATATATATACATTCTTACAGCAGATGGAAGAACATTTCACATTTCGGCTATAAATGTCTTTTGACTGATTTGGAAATGATGGGATTGATTGGGAGAGTTTCTATTCTGCCGGTGTCTCTGAATCTTCATTGCTTGTCCGTGTGCAGAATATTTATCACGGCCCTGATGGAAGCTCTTTAATTCTTTGCATTGATGAGGATAGCCTCACACGCTGACGCAGCTGTATATTCCATGGAAGGCAGATGGATTCCAGCCATGATAACACTAGATTTGCCTGTATGTCCCTGGGTAGTAATAATTTAGTGATAGTCAATCATTCGGCCTTGTGTCTTGTCTCATAGATCTGCGTGAAGTTACCGGCAGAGAAAATGAACTATTATCTCTAATACAAATGTCTGGATGCTGCGTTGGCTGCGACGGCTGCTCAGAATGTAAAGAGGCGGCTTCTTACTGACAGCCCGGAACATTCCCATAGCGGCAGACGCCTTCTTCCTCTTCTTCCTCTTCCTCTCCGGCTCCATATTCCTTGTGGCTCTAACCTTTAGGGGATGGAGGAATAATACTGAGACGTATTTCCTTTCTCGATATGGAATTGAAATATAAACTCTGCCTGTAATTTCATCTAATGCAAAAGGCAAAATGATATTTTATTAATAATAAAATAATTATAACATAGAGATATATAATATAAAAGAAACATAACGTATACATAATTAACATAAAACAGATATACCATATACAGATATAATATAAAACAGATATAACGTACACATATATAATATAAAAGAGATATAACCTATACATACATAAATAATACAGATATAACGTACACATATATAATATAAAAGAGATGTAACATACACATATATAATATAATACAAATATAACATACACATATATAAATAATACAGATATAACATACACATATATAATATAAAAGAGATGTAACATACACATATATGATATAATACAGATATACCATACACATATATAATATAAAAGAGATATAACGTACACATATATAATATAATACAGATATAACATACACATACATAAATAATAGAGATATAACATACACATATATAATATAAAAGAGATATACCATACACATATATAATATAAAAGAGATATAACCTATACATATATAAATAATACAGATATAACATACACATATATGATATAAAACAGATATAACGTACACATATATAATATAAAAGAGATATAACCTACACATATATAATATAAAAGAGATATAACATACACATATATAATATAATACAGATATAACATACACATATATAATATAATACAGATATAACATACACATATATAATATAAAAGAGATGTAACATACACATATATAATACAATACAGATATAACATACACATATATAATATAAAACAGATATAACGTACACATATATAATATAAAAGAGACATAACCTACACATATATAATATAAAAGAGATGTAACATACACATATATAATATAATACAGATATAACATACACATACATAAATAATACAGATATAACCTATACAGATATAATATAATACAGATATAACATACACATATATAATATAAAAGAGACATAACCTACACATATATAATATAAAAGAGATATAACGTACACATATATAATACAATACAGATATAACATACACATATATAATATAAAAGAGATATAACGTACACATACATAATATAAAAGAGATATAACATACACATACATAAATAATACAGATATAACCTATACAGATATAATATAATAGAGATATACCATACACATATATAAATAGAGATATAACATACACATATATAATATAAAAGAGACATAACCTACACATATATAATATAATAGAGATATACCATACACATATATAATATAATACAGATATACCATACACATATATTAATAATACAGATATAACCTACACATATATAATATAATAGAGATATAACATACACATATATAAATGTATAAGATAAAACAACTCTAACCTGTACTCCTCTTCCTCGCTCCCCCGCTGTCACTCCGGTCGCTGCTGCACGTCACTTCCAGGGTTGAGATTGGCCCAAGGAATTACAGCCAATGAGTGGCCGCAGCAGTGTCCAACCGCAGATCTCTATGAGAATGGTGGCAGCAGGAGAGAGGAGGGTAAGTATAGCTCATAGTTTGGCATTACAAGTGTCCCCCTGAACCCCCCTTTGTAGTGGCCATACAGTTTTGGGGACCATCTGCCTGTCCTTAACCCTGGAGGAGCCGGTGTCCCGGGGGTCAGGAGAGGGAGTTGTTGGTTGAATGAGTGAAGTGTGCAGCTTAAGGTGATGTTCACACACAGGATTTTTGCTCAATATTTTGCTCAGTATTTTTTAACTAAAACCGGTAGTGGATAGAAAACCCAGGACGGCTATGCTCACACTGCTGAACTGAGTGGACGGCCGCCGTTTACTAGATAATAATTGCCCTTGTTTTGGAATGACAGACAGCAGTGTGTGAGCATAGCCGTCCTGGGTTTTCTATCCACTACCGGTTTTAGTTAAAAAATACTGAGCAAATATCCTGTGTGTGAACATGGCCTAGAACTGTTGGGGGCCAGTCTGGTAATTGTCAGACATGAGGGAATCATTTTCATCATCCGTGAAGATCCGTTTTCTGCCACAACATTAAGAGGGGCCGCCGTATTTTATTTTTTCACCATTTTGAATGGGATGTGAGCTGGAGCCCTGACGAGACGTGAATGAGAATGTTTATAGGTAGCGTGGAATATTCTGGATTCCATACTGAAATGGTGGCTGATCTCCTCATCACTGTGTATGAGACCATGTCACTGCCGACCACTCGTGCCCCCCAGAGAGGACCCCCCCCCCCCCCCATCATTCAGCTGCTCACTCACTGGACTATTGTACTTTCACATCTCTTATTAGCGTATATTAACCCCCTCATTACCCAGTACCCACCGCCAGGAGAGCAGTGGGGAGAGCCGACCATGAGAAGTGACGGTCGGGTATCAGTAGGGTAGGGAGCGCCGAATAAACGTCTCTTCCCACCCCGGTGATGCCGCTAGTGCTTGGTTTGTATCTGGCAGATTATAGAGTAATAGGGAGGATGCAATGGCTGCAGTAGTCGTGTGGTGTTACCGGGAGGGGAAGAGCATTTATATTACCTCACCTGGCCTGTGAGGTACATGAGTCTAGATGTGGTATAAGTGATACCACAGGGATGAAATAAGGGTGGTTGGCTCTGGGACAGCAGGGACCATGTGTCTGCGGAGGAAATACAGCTCAGCAGGAGCCCAGCCCCCCCCCCCCCCCCCCCCCCCCCCCCCCCCCCCCCCCCCCCCCCCCCCCCCCCCCCCCCCCCCCCCCCCCCCCAGCTATGTGCATGCGCTGAACTATCTGTCAAACAGAACTGGAGCCTCTAGGAAGAGAAACAACATATTTATTAGATTCTGGCCAGCTCCTTAGGATGCTTCACTCTTAGTCTACCAGTAACAGAGCCTGGACTTCACATGACTGGACCGGAGCCCCTGGTGTCCAAGACTGGACCGGAGCCTCTGGTGTCCAAGACTGGACCGGAGCCCCTGGTGTCCAAGACTGGACCGGAGCCTCTGGTGTCCAAGACTGGACCGGAGCCTCTGGTGTCCAAGACTGGACCGGAGCCTCTGGTGTCCAAGACTGGACCGGAGCCTCTGGTGTCCAAGACTGGACCGGAACCCCTAGTGTCCAAGACTGGACCGGAGCCCCTAGTGTCCAAGACTGGACCGGAACCCCTAGTGTCCAAGACTGGACCGGAGCCCCTAGTGTCCAAGACTGGACCGGAGCCCATATGAAGAGATGACTAGCTGAGTGAGTATGCTTGATAGAGCATTGGGTGATAGAGCATTGGGTGATAGAGCATTGGGTGATAGAGCATTGGGGTGCTGGATTGAGATAGATGCTGATGAAGAACCTCCCCTAAGAGAGTCTTTCCCCCAGGGGGTTAACTTAATCCCCTAGGGGCCAGACTGTCTCTTAATAAGTTTTAAGGTTAACCAGGTACCCGCCGCTCTGCTGAAGAGGGGCCAGCTGGTTAAATGCTCAAGTCTCCCATTGTTTACTGGAGTTAGGAGAACTTTGGTGCTCGCTCTTCTCTAGAAGTGACAGGAACACTTGGTGGTAGAAGGATTTGCCTGGAACCTTCATTAGAGCTGCCGCAGGTGTGAGGCTTTGGCGCATTCTAACGCACATCTTTCCTCTCTTCTCACAGGGCGGCCTGAGCGCTCAAGCTTTTCTTCGAGTGGAAATAGAAGATATCAATGACAATGCTCCGGTTTTCGATCACACAAATTACGTGACAAGTATCAGCAGCCATACCCAACCGGGAACCGAGATTCTCACTGTGGCGGCCACGGACAGAGACGGAGGAAGGTTCGGAGAGGTGACATATGAGCTGATACCTGGAGAGAAGAAGCCCCTCGTTACTATTGACTCCTCTTCAGGTAAGAGCTGACCGCTGACCGCCGACCGCTGACCGCCGACCACTGACCGCCGACCACTGACCGCCGACCACTGACCGCTGACCACTGACTGCTGACCACTGACTGCTGACCACTGACTGCTGACCGCCGACCGCCGACCGCTGACTGCTGACTGCTGACTGCTGACCGCCGACCACTGACTGCTGACTGCTGACCGCCGACCTCTGACTGCTGACCACTGACTGCTGACCACTGACTGCTGACCGGCGACCATTGACCGCCGACCGGCGACCACCAACCGGTGACCGCTGACCGGCGACCTCTGACTGCTGACCGGCGACCATTGACCGCTGACCACTGACCGCTGACCACCAACCGGTGACTGCTGAGCACCGACCGGTGACTGCTGAGCTGCCGACTGCTGACCATTGACCGCTGACCACTGACTGCTGAGCTGCTGACCACTGACTGCTGAGCTGCCGACCGCTGACTGCTGACCACTGACCACTGAGCTGCCAACCGCTTACCGCCGACCGCTGACTGCTGACCACTGACTGCCACTGACCGCCGATCTCTGATTGCTGACCACTGACTACCGAACTGCCACTGACTGCCGACCACTGATTGCTGACCGCTGACTGCTGAGCTGCCGACCGCTGACACTGACCACTGAACTGCCACTGACCGCTGAGCTGCCGACTGCTGACTGCCGACTGCTGACTGCCGACTGCTGACTGCCGACTGCCACTGACCACCGACCTGCCGCTGACTTTCCATAAATTTACTTTCCAGGACTTCTTCATATTTTACTGATTTTCCTCTCAATCCAAATGTTCTCAGTTTATGCGCAAACTCTTTATGACGGGTTATTACCTGCCGGGAGGATCCTGACTATATATGAGACATGCAGACAGTGCACGAGACATGCAGACGGTGCACGAGACATGCAGACGGTGCACGAGACATGCAGACGGTGCACGAGACATGCAGACGGTGCACGAGACATGCAGACGGTGCACGAGACATGCAGACGGTGCACGAGACATGCAGACGGTGCACGAGACATGCAGACAGTGCACGAGGCAACCAGACACCGCATTCGGTGCAGTCTATAACAACCGTTTTGAGACGACGTCCCCTGCAGACGTGGATTTCTCAATCGATTGTTTAACAATTATGAAGCAATGATTCGGTTTTGATGTACAGTCAGTGTGTGTGTATATATATATATATATATATATGTGTGTGTGTGTGTATGTATGTATGTATATGTGTACAGGTCCTTAGAAGCAGAGATTGTTCAATGTAAAGAAATCTATTTGGATCATCCAGGCTCGGTGTGATGGGATGAGACCAGTACCTGCTGGAAATAATGGTTTCTTCTAATGGTTTCATGGAGTCCATGGTGCTGCCTCCAGTCCTGGGGGTTATTGAGACTCTGCCGGGCAGGATGCACAGGGCTGCGTGTTTCTGAACTAGGGGGATATTAGTTCTCCATTGTTTTCAGGGGTGTAACTACCAGTGTAGCAGCCATAGCGGCTGCTATGGGGCCCGCCACGTCAGGGGGCCCCCGTGGCCTGCTCCTGCAATACAGTGGGCCCCAAAACTATGATCATATGCAGCACATGAAGTTATGACTACATCTGATGGCTTAATGATCAGTCGGGAAAGGGGGGGGGGGTATCTAGTAACGGCCCTGAGTATTCGGACCAGTAACGGACCCTGCCCCCCCATCCTGCCGGCTGTAATAATCTACAACATGGGAGACATGATGACCCTAACGCCCAGACGGCAGCCGCACATCCCCACACACATCCCCACGCACATCCCCACACACATCTCTGCGCACATCCCCACACACATCTCTGCGCACATCCCCACACACATCCCCACACACATCTCTGCGCACATCCCCACACACATCTCTGCGCACATCCCCGCGCACATCCCCGCACACATCCCCCCCCCCCCCTCCCCCCGAGGCTAAGTCCCCCCCGGAGGCTGAATCCCCCCCATGCTGCATCCCCCCCCCCACCGGATGCTGAGTCCCCCCCCTGTATGCTGAGTCCCCCCCCCTGTCCCTGCTCAGCTATTGGCAGTCACTGTCTCTCTAGTCGTCGTCCTCTGAACTCCATGCGCTTCCTCCGCTGCAGCCAGATTGCCGCAGTTGTGTGAGTGGAATAAAATTTCTCGAGTTACGATCGTCGGCCATGATAATTCCTGAGCTACGTGCAGAAACTATAACTATAAAGTAACAGGAAGATCAGAAGCTTTATTCTCCGATGCGGATAAGAAACTGGATGATGCTAAGAGGGATTTATACCATAATATGTGTGATGGAGGGTATATATGTGTGATGGATGGGGTATATATGTGTGATGGGTGGGGTATATATGTGTGATGGAGGGTATATATGTGTGATGGATGGGGTATATATGTGTGATGGAGGGTATATATGTGTGATGGAGGGGGTATATATGTGTGATGGATGGGGTATATATGTGTGATGGAGGGTATATATGTGTGATGGAGGGGGTATATATGTGTGATGGATGGGGTATATATGTGTGATGGAGGGTATATATGTGTGATGGAGGGGGTATATATGTGTGATGGATGGGGTATATATGTGTGATGGAGGGTATATATGTGTGATGGAGGGGGTATATATGTGTGATGGAGGGTATATATGTGTGATGGATGGGGTATATATGTGTGATGGATGGGGTATATATGTGTGATGGATGGGGTATATATGTGTGATGGATGGGGTATATATATGTGTGATGGATGGGGTATATATATGTGTGATGGATGGGGTATATATATGTGTGATGGATGCAATATATATATATGTGTGATGGAGGGTATATATGTGTGCTGGATGGGATATATATATATGTGTGCTGGATGGGATATATACATATACACTATACATATACACTATACATATACACTATACATTATACACTATACACTATACATATACACTATACACTATACATTATACACTATACATATACACTATACATATACACTATACATATACACTATACATTATACACTATACATTATACATATACCTATACACTATACATATACACTATACATATACACTATACATATACATTATACATTATACACTATACATATACACTATACACTATACATTATACACTATACATTATACGCTATACATATACACTATACACTATACATATACAATCTACATATACACTATACATTATACACTATACATTATACATATACACTATACACTATACATTATACATATACCTATACACTATACATTATACATATACCTATACACTATACATATACACTATACATTATACATATACACTATATATTATACATATACCTATACAGTATACATTATACATATACACTATACATATACACTATACACTATACATTATACACTATACACTATACATTATACATTATACACTATACACTATACATATACACTATACATTATACATTATACACTATACACTATACATATACACTATACACTATACATTATACATATACACTATACATATACACTATACATTATACATTATACACTATACACTATACATATACACTATACATTATACATATACACTATACATATACACTATACATTATACATATACACTATACATTATACATATACACTATACATTATACACTATACACTATACATTATACATATACACTATACACTATACATATACATTATACATTATACATATACACTATACATTATACATATACCTATACACTATACATATACACTATACATATACATATACACTATACATATACATATACACTATACATTATACATATACACTATACACTATACATATACATTATACATTATACATATACACTATACATTATACATATACCTATACACTATACATATACACTATACATATACACTATACACTATACACTATACATATACACTATACATTATACATATACACTATACATTATACATATACACTATACATTATACATATACCTATACACTATACATATACACTATACATTATACACTATACACTATACATTATACACTATACACTATACATATACATTATACATATACACTATACATTATACATATACACTATACACTATACATATACATTATACATTATACATATACACTATACATTATACATATACCTATACACTATACATATACACTATACATTATACATATACCTATACATTATACATATACACTATACATATACACTATACACTATACATTATACATATACACTATACATATACATATACACTATACATTATACATATACACTATACATATACATATACACTATACATTATACATATACACTATACATTATACATATACACTATACACTATACATATACACTATACATATACACTATACACTATACATTATACACTACACACTATACATATACACTATACACTATACATTATACACTATACACTATACATATACATTATACATTATACATATACACTATACATTATACATATACCTATACACTATACATATACATATACCTATACACTATACACTATACACTATACACTACATACAGCACCCACTGTGGCTTAGAGTAAGTGGGTAACCGGTGCCCTACACGAAGACCCATCCAGTAATACTAGAACCTTCTAGAGTGGGGAGGAGCTTAATCTGAGCCCCGCCTTGTCCCACTGAGGGGGGGAGTTGGCGTTTAGTTTCGGCCAGCCCCCCAGAAACTCTCCTGAACTAATATTATAAGTCATACACTGACACAATTGTGTTTGAGGGTGCTGTCAGACAGTGAGAGCGCCCCCCTCCGCCTGATACCCTCATAGCTGTCGCCTCGCCATTTCCCACAGGATCCCAGAGGTTAGATGGTCGGGATCAGCATGAATTCTAATCATGGCCGTTGCATCAGGGCGTATAATACAGCCACCAGCTATAATGTTATATCCCACTGTAATATTATAGAGTGGTGTGCGGACCACCTGCTCCCCATGGTGAAGGGGTCAGTGGCTGCAGCATATAAGAGGTTAAAGTACTAGGAGACTAAGGCTCCAATGCTACCTGACCTGGGAGACCTGTATCGTACTATTATAAATAGGTATCAGGCCCCTAATAATCACTATAAAAGGCAAATCAGCAGTTATTACAGCGTCCGTCAAATCAACGGGGAAAGTGATAGTAGGCAAGACTGCAATTTACATTTATTTACTGTAAAACAGCTATACTTACCATATCCAGGTCCAGTCTCCTGAAAGCAGCTATATAACAGCTATACTTACTGTATCCAGGTCCAGTCTCCTGAAGGCTGCTATATAACAGCTATACTTACTGTATCCAGGTCCAGTCTCCTGACTGCTATATAACAGGTATACTTACTGTATCCAGGTCCAGTCTCCTGAAGGCAGCTATATAACAGCTATACTTACTGTATCCAGGTCCAGTCTCCTGACTGCTATATACCAGCTATACTTACTGTATCCAGGTCCAGTCTCCTGAAGGCAGCTATATACCAGCTATACTTACTGTATCCAGGTCCAGTCTCCTGACTGCTATATACCAGCTATACTTACTGTATCCAGGTCCAGTCTCCTGACTGCTATATACCAGCTATACTTACTGTATCCAGGTCCAGTCTCCTGAAGGCAGCTATATAACAGCTATACTTACTGTATCCAGGTCCAGTCTCCTGAAGGCAGCCATAACAGCTATACTTACTGTATCCAGGTCCAGTCTCCTGAAGGCAGCTATATAACAGCTATACTTACTGTATCCAGGTCCGGTCTCCTGGAGGCAGCTATATAACAGCTATACTTACTGTATCCAGGTCCAGTCTCCTGAAGGCAGCTATATAACAGCTATACTTACTGTATCCAGGTCCGGTCTCCTGAAAGCAGCTATATACCAGCTATGCTTACTGTATCCAGGTCCAGTCTCCTGAAAGCAGCTATATACCAGCTATACTTACTGTATCCAGGTCCAGTCTTCTGAAGGCAGCTATATAACAGCTATACTTACTGTATCCAGGTCCAGTCTCCTGAAGGCAGCTATATAACAGCTATACTTACTGTATCCAGGCCCAGTCTCCTGAAGGCAGCTATATAACAGCTATACTTACTGTATCCAGGTCCAGTCTCCTGAAGGCAGCTATATAACAGCTATACTTACTGTATCCAGGTCCAGTCTCCTGAAGGCAGCTATATAACAGCTATACTTACTGTATCCAGGTCCAATCTCCTGCAGACAGCTATATACCAGCTATACTTACTGTATCCAGGTCCAGTCTCCTGAAGGCTGCTATATACCAGCTATACTTACTGTATCCAGGTCCAGTCTCCTGAAGGCAGCTATATAACAGCTATACTTACTGTATCCAGGTCCAGTCTCCTGAAGGCTGCTATATAACAGCTATACTTACTGTATCCAGGTCCAGTCTCCTGAAGGCAGCTATATAACAGCTATACTTACTGTATCCAGGTCCAGTCTCCTGAAGGCTGCTATATACCAGCTATACTTACTGTATCCAGGTCCAGTCTCCTGAAGGCTGCTATATACCAGCTATACTTAGTGTATCCAGGTCCAGTCTCCTGAAGGCAGCTATATAACAGCTATACTTACTGTATCCAGGTCCAGTCTCCTGAAGGCAGCTATATAACAGCTATACTTACTGTATCCAGGTCCAGTCTCCTGCAGGCAGCTATATAACAGCTATACTTACTGTATACAGGTCCAGTCGCATGAAGGCTGCTATATAACAGCTATACTTACTGTATACAGGTCCAGTCGCCTGAAGGCTGCTATATAACAGTCTATACTTATTGTGTCCTTCAGGAGACTGGACCTGGATATGGTAAGTATAGCTGTGTTTCCCATGATAACTAAAATAATGAATGTAAATTGCAGAGTATGGCTATGTTCACACAATGTTGCATAGCAACGGACGCTGTTAAACAGCCGGCTGCTGGGCTGCACTCAGCCTGTTCTTGCAGCTAATACCGCCATTCTTTTTTCACAATTAATTTGTGCGCACCGTTGGCCGTGCCCGCAAATCAATTAGCCATCCACTCCAATGCAGTGTATGGCCGCGCTGCACGTTGCGTTGTGTGATCAGCTGATGTTTCCGGACGCTGTTCAGTGAAATAATTGACAGGCACGTTATTCTAAAGATCGGGCGTTAGAATAACGATGTGAGAACACAGCGGGCGGCATTGCGTTGACTTCAATGCATTGCCGCCCCTGCAGTAAAGAACGGACTCTGAGGCAATTGCAATCAGCGTCCGTTCTTTACTTAAAAAGAAGATTGTTTGATCCTAGCCGATCACAGCTAGTGTGGATGATGAAAGTTACACTGACAGGGAGACTTTAAGGGGTTAATTGTCGCCTTCCGGAGTCGCCTCTGTATCTAATAATATTATCTTCTTCCTGTCGGTAATTGTCTCCACGATCCCGGGAACGAGTCCGAGAACGGGAGATTTTATTTAAGGTTTTGGCCAAATATAAAGTGTGATTTAGTGCTCCGGAGCTGCAATCCAGATGTCTCTGTGTAAGAAGTTTGGGAGTTTTATTTTTATTTTGTTTATCCTACAAGTTATTCCCAACTATATATCCGTGTGACGTCCCTTCTTATATATCCGTGTGACGTCCCTTCTTATATATCCGTGTGACGTCCCTTCTTATATATCCGTGTGACGTCCCTTCTTATATATCCGTGTGACGTCCCTTCTTATATATCCGTGTGACGTCCCTTCTTATATATCCGTGTGACGTCCCTTCTTATATATCCGTGTGACGTCCCTTCTTATATATCCGTGTGACGTCCCTTCTTATATATCCGTGTGACGTCCCTTCTTATATATCCGTGTGACGTCCCTTCTTATATATCGGTGTGACGTCCCTTCTTATATATCCCTGTGACGTCCCTTCTTATATATCCGTGTGACGTCCCTTCTTATATATCCCTGTGACGTCCCTTCTTATATATCCGTGTGACGTCCCTTCTTATATATCCGTGTGACGTCCCTTCTTATATATCAGTGTGACGTCCCTTCTTATATATCAGTGTGACGTCCCTTCTTATATATCAGTGTGACGTCCCTTCTTATATATCCGTGTGACGTCCCTTCTTATATATCCCTGTGACGTCCCTTCTTATATATCGGTGTGACGTCCCTTCTTATATATCCCTGTGACGTCCCTTCTTATATATCCCTGTGACGTCCCTTCTTATATATCCCTGTGACGTCCCTTCTTATATATCCGTGTGACGTCCCTTCTTATATATCCGTGTGACGTCCCTTCTTATATATCCGTGTGACGTCCCTTCTTATATATCAGTGTGACGTCCCTTCTTATATATCCGTGTGACGTCCCTTGTTATATATCCGTGTGACGTCCCTTCTTATATATCCGTGTGACGTCCCTTCTTATATATCCGTGTGACGTCCCTTCTTATACATCCGTGTGACGTCCCTTCTTATATATCCGTGTGACGTCCCTTCTTATATATCCCTGTGACGTCCTTTCTTATATATCAGTGTGACGTCCCTTCTTATATATCCGTGTGACGTCCCTTCTTATATATCCCTGTGACGTCCTTTCTTATATATCCGTGTGACGTCCCTTCTTATATATCAGTGTGACGTCCCTTCTTATATATCCGTGTGACGTCCCTTCTTATATATCAGTGTGACGTCCCTTCTTATATATCAGTGTGACGTCCCTTCTTATATATCCGTGTGACGTCCCTTCTTATATATCAGTGTGACGTCCCTTCTTATATATCCGTGTGACGTCCCTTCTTATATATCCGTGTGACTTCCCTTCTTATATATCCCTGTGACGTCCCTTCTTATATATCCGTGTGACGTCCCTTCTTATATATCAGTGTGACGTCCCTTCTTATATATCCGTGTGACGTCCCTTCTTATATATCAGTGTGACGTCCCTTCTTATATATCAGTGTGACGTCCCTTCTTATATATCCGCGTGACGTCCCTTCTTATATATCAGTGTGACGTCCCTTCTTATATATCCGTGTGACGTCCCTTCTTATATATCCGTGTGACGTCCCTTCTTATATATCAGTGTGACGTCCCTTCTTATATATCCGTGTGACGTCCCTTCTTATATATCCGTGTGACGTCCCTTCTTATATATCCGTGTGACGTCCCTTCTTATATATCCGTGTGACGTCCCTTCTTATATATCAGTGTGACGTCCCTTCTTATATATCCGTGTGACGTCCCTTCTTATATATCCGTGTGACGTCCCTTCTTATATATCCGTGTGACTTCCCTTCTTATATATCCCTGTGACGTCCCTTCTTATATATCCGTGTGACGTCCCTTCTTATATATCAGTGTGACGTCCCTTCTTATATATCCGTGTGACGTCCCTTCTTATATATCAGTGTGACGTCCCTTCTTATATATCAGTGTGACGTCCCTTCTTATATATCCGCGTGACGTCCCTTCTTATATATCAGTGTGACGTCCCTTCTTATATATCCGTGTGACGTCCCTTCTTATATATCAGTGTGACGTCCCTTCTTATATATCCGTGTGACGTCCCTTCTTATATATCCGTGTGACGTCCCTTCTTATATATCAGTGTGACGTCCCTTCTTATATATCAGTGTGACGTCCCTTCTTATACATCCGTGTGACGTCCCTTCTTATATATCCGTGTGACGTCCCTTCTTATATATCAGTGTGACGTCCCTTCTTATACATCCGTGTGACGTCCCTTCTTATATATCCGTGTGACGTCCCTTCTTATATATCCCTGTGACGTCCCTTCTTATATATCCGTGTGACGTCCCTTCTTATACATCCGTGTGACGTCCCTTCTTATACATCCGTGTGACGTCCCTTCTTATATATCAGTGTGACGTCCCTTCTTATATATCCGTGTGACGTCCCTTCTTATATATCAGTGTGACGTCCCTTCTTATATATCCCTGTGACGTCCCTTCTTATATATCCCTGTGACGTCCCTTCTTATATATCCCTGTGACGTCCCTTCTTATATATCCGTGTGACGTCCCTTCTTATATATCCCTGTGACGTCCCTTCTTATATATCCCTGTGACGTCCCTTCTTATATATCCCTGTGACGTCCCTTCTTATATATCCGTGTGACGTCCCTTCTTATATATCAGTGTGACGTCCCTTCTTATATATCAGTGTGACGTCCCTTCTTATATATCCGTGTGACGTCCCTTCTTATACATCCGTGTGACGTCCCTTCTTATATATCAGTGTGACGTCCCTTCTTATATATCAGTGTGACGTCCCTTCTTATATATCCGTGTGACGTCCCTTCTTATATATCAGTGTGACGTCCCTTCTTATATATCCCTGTGACGTCCCTTCTTATATATCCGTGTGACGTCCCTTCTTATACATCAGTGTGACGTCCCTTCTTATATATCAGTGTGACGTCCCTTCTTATATATCCGTGTGACGTCCCTTCTTATATATCCCTGTGACGTCCCTTCTTATATATCCGTGTGACGTCCCTTCTTATATATCAGTGTGACGTCCCTTCTTATATATCCGTGTGACGTCCCTTCTTATATATCAGTGTGACGTCCCTTCTTATATATCCGTGTGACGTCCCTTCTTATATATCAGTGTGACGTCCCTTCTTATATATCAGTGTGACGTCCCTTCTTATACATCCGTGTGACGTCCCTTCTTATATATCAGTGTGACGTCCCTTCTTATATATCCGTGTGACGTCCCTTCTTATATATCAGTGTGACGTCCCTTCTTATATATCAGTGTGACGTCCCTTCTTATATATCCGTGTGACGTCCCTTCTTATACATCCGTGTGACGTCCCTTCTTATATATCAGTGTGACGTCCCTTCTTATATATCCGTGTGACGTCCTTTCTTATATATCCGTGTGACGTCCTTTCTTATATATCCGTGTGACGTCCCTTCTTATATATCAGTGTGACGTCCCTTCTTATATATCCGTGTGACGTCCCTTCTTATATATCAGTGTGACGTCCCTTCTTATATATCAGTGTGACGTCCCTTCTTATATATCGTGTGACGTCCCTTCTTATATATCAGTGTGACGTCCCTTCTTATACATCCGTGTGACGTCCCTTCTTATATATCAGTGTGACGTCCCTTCTTATATATCCGTGTGACGTCCCTTCTTATATATCCGTGTGACGTCCCTTCTTATATATCAGTGTGACGTCCCTTCTTATATATCCGCGTGACGTTCCTTCTTATATATCCGCGTGACGTCCCTTCTTATATATCAGTGTGACGTCCCTTCTTATATATCAGTGTGACGTCCCTTCTTATACATCCCTGTGACGTCCCTTCTTATATATCCGTGTGACGTCCCTTCTTATATATCAGTGTGACGTCCCTTCTTATATATCCGTGTGACGTCCCTTCTTATACATCCGCGTGACGTTCCTTCTTATATATCCGCGTGACGTCCCTTCTTATATATCCGTGTGACGTCCCTTCTTATATATCAGTGTGACGTCCCTTCTTATATATCCGTGTGACGTCCCTTCTTATATATCAGTGTGACGTCCCTTCTTATATATCAGTGTGACGTCCCTTCTTATATATCAGTGTGACGTCCCTTCTTATACATCCGTGTGACGTCCCTTCTTATATATCCGTGTGACTTCCCTTCTTATATATCAGTGTGACGTCCCTTCTTATATATCAGTGTGACGTCCCTTCTTATATATCCCTGTGACGTCCCTTCTTATATATCAGTGTGACGTCCCTTCTTATATATCAGTGTGACGTCCCTTCTTATATATCCGTGTGACGTCCCTTCTTATATATCCGTGTGACGTCCCTTCTTATATATCAGTGTGACGTCCCTTCTTATATATCAGTGTGACGTCCCTTCTTATACATCCGTGTGACGTCCCTTCTTATATATCCGTGTGACGTCCCTTCTTATATATCAGTGTGACGTCCCTTCTTATATATCAGTGTGACGTCCCTTCTTATATATCCGTGTGACGTCCCTTCTTATACATCCGTGTGACGTCCCTTCTTATATATCAGTGTGACGTCCCTTCTTATATATCCGTGTGACGTCCCTTCTTATATATCAGTGTGACGTCCCTTCTTATATATCCGTGTGACGTCCCTTCTTATATATCCGTGTGACGTCCCTTCTTATACATCCGTGTGACGTCCCTTCTTATATATCAGTGTGACGTCCCTTCTTATACATCCCTGTGACGTCCCTTCTTATACATCCCTGTGACGTCCCTTCTTATATATCAGTGTGACGTCCCTTCTTATATATCCGTGTGACGTCCCTTCTTATATATCAGTGTGACGTCCCTTCTTATATATCCGTGTGACGTCCCTTCTTATACATCCGTGTGACGTCCCTTCTTATATATCAGTGTGACGTCCCTTCTTATACATCCGTGTGACGTCCCTTCTTATATATCCGTGTGACGTCCCTTCTTATATATCAGTGTGACGTCCCTTCTTATATATCCGTGTGACGTCCCTTCTTATATATCAGTGTGACGTCCCTTCTTATATATCCGTGTGACGTCCCTTCTTATGTATCAGTGTGACGTCCCTTCTTATATATCCGTGTGACGTCCCTTCTTATATATCAGTGTGACGTCCCTTCTTATATATCCGTGTGACGTCCCTTCTTATATATCAGTGTGACGTCCCTTCTTATATATCCGTGTGACGTCCCTTCTTATATATCCGTGTGACTTCCCTTCTTATATATCAGTGTGACGTCCCTTCTTATATATCCGTGTGACGTCCCTTCTTATATATCCGTGTGACGTCCCTTCTTATATATCCGTGTGACGTCCCTTCTTATATATCAGAGTGACGTCCCTTCTTATATATCCGTGTGACGTCCCTTCTTATACATCAGTGTGACGTCCCTTCTTATATATCAGTGTGACGTCCCTTCTTATATATCCGTGTGACGTCCCTTCTTATATATCAGTGTGACGTCCCTTCTTATATATCAGTGTGACGTCCCTTCTTATATATCAGTGTGACGTCCCTTCTTATATATCAGTGTGACGTCCCTTCTTATATATCAGTGTGACGTCCCTTCTTATATATCCGTGTGACGTCCCTTCTTATATATCAGTGTGACGTCCCTTCTTATATATCCGTGTGACGTCCCTTCTTATATATCAGTGTGACGTCCCTTCTTATATATCCGTGTGACTTCCCTTCTTATATATCAGTGTGACGTCCCTTCTTATATATCCGTGTGACGTCCCTTCTTATATATCCGTGTGACGTCCCTTCTTATATATCCGTGTGACGTCCCTTCTTATATATCAGAGTGACGTCCCTTCTTATATATCCGTGTGACGTCCCTTCTTATACATCAGTGTGACGTCCCTTCTTATATATCAGTGTGACGTCCCTTCTTATATATCCGTGTGACGTCCCTTCTTATATATCCGTGTGACGTCCCTTCTTATATATCAGTGTGACGTCCCTTCTTATATATCCGTGTGACGTCCCTTCTTATATATCAGTGTGACGTCCCTTCTTATATATCAGTGTGACGTCCCTTCTTATATATCAGTGTGACGTCCCTTCTTATATATCCGTGTGACGTTCCTTCTTATATATCAGTGTGACGTCCCTTCTTATATATCCGTGTGACGTCCCTTCTTATATATCCGTGTGACGTCCCTTCTTATATATCCGTGTGACGTCCCTTCTTATATATCCCTGTGACGTCCCTTCTTATACATCCGTGTGACGTCCCTTCTTATACATCCGTGTGACGTCCCTTCTTATACATCCGTGTGACGTCCCTTCTTATATATCCCTGTGACGTCCCTTCTTATATATCCGTGTGACGTCCCTTCTTATACATCCGTGTGACGTCCCTTCTTATATATCCGTGTAGTAGACGAGATGTCAGATCCATACAGCAGTATCTCAGTGCTAACACTGGATTTACACCTAACCTCTAGAAGGTTCTGGAACACACAGACACTGACTGACAGAACACAGACACTGACTGACAGAACACAGACACTGACTGACAGCACACAGACACTGACTGACAGCACACAGACACTGTGCAGTTTCAGTCACTCAGTGTCTGTGTGCTGTCAGTCAGTGTCTGTGTGCTGTCAGTAAGTCAGTGTCTGTGCTGTGTCTGTCAGTCAGTGTCTGTGCAGTTTCAGTCAGTCAGTGTCTGTGCAGTTTCAGTCAGTCAGTGTCTGTGTGCTGTCAGTCAGTGTCTGTGTGCTGTCAGTCAGTCAGTGTCTGTGTGCTGTCAGTCAGTGTCTGTGTGCTGTCAGTCAGTCAGTGTCTGTGTGCTGTCAGTCAGTCAGTGTCTGTGCTGTGTCTGTCAGTCAGTGTCTGTGCAGTTTCAGTCAGTCAGTGTCTGTGCAGTTTCAGTCAGTCAGTGTCTGTGTGCTGTCAGTCAGTGTCTGTGTGCTGTCAGTCACTCAGTGTCTGTGTGCTGTCAGTCAGACACTGACAGACACAGCACAGACACTGACTTACTGACAGCACACAGACACTGACTGACTGACTGACAGCACACAGACACTGACTGACTGACTGACAGCACACGGACACTGACTGACTTAGGCTATGTTCACACTACGTATATTTGATGCTCTATATTTGAGGCTGTATAGCAACCAAAACCAGGAGTGGATTAAAAACACAGAAAGGTTATGTTCACACAATGGTGAAATTGAGTGGATGGCCGTCATATAACAGTAAATAACGGCCATTATTTCAATACCACAGCCGTTGTTTTAAAATAACAGCAAATATTTGCCATTATATGGCGGCCATCCACTCAATTACATCATTGTGTGGACAGAGCATTTCTGTGTTTTTAATCCACTCCTGGTTTTGGTTGCAATATGAGGACCACAATACTGACTGAAATATACGCAGTGTGAACCCAGACACTGACTTACTGACAGCACACAGACACTGACTGACTTACAGCACACAGACACTGACTGACTGCACACAGACACTGACTTACAGCACACAGAGACTGACTGCATACAGACACTGACTGACTGACTGACAGCACACAGACACTGAGTGACTAAAACTGCACAGACACTGACTGACAGACACTGCACAGACACTGACTGACATCACACAGACACTGACTGACTGGCACCACACAAACACTGACTGACTGACACCACACAGACACTGACTGACTGACACCGCACAGACACTGACTGACTGACACCGCACAGTCCTTCAGAATGCCGCCTACATGTCAGGCCTACGAGCCGTGGGCATAGCCCGGTATTCAGGATGACCAGTCACACAGGGGAGATCGTCTTTATACTTTATTCTCTCAGAGAAGATCAGACGTTCCCCCCATCAGCGGTGAACGTTATCTGTCCGATCATTCACAGTCAGAGATCCCGCCATGTACCGACTGATGATCTGGACCTCAAAATATAACGACTGCGACATCTCCCGAGAAGCTGCAGCCTTAGCTGTGGGGCCGTTCTATCATAGGGTCAGGCGTATTCCCAGTATACAGTCATCTGATAAGACAAGACTCCAATATCTAACAAGTGCGTCCCAGTAATCAGTAACCCGAGCGACAAGCCACAAAAACGCAATTATTATCTTTTATTATTACTATTATTTTATTCTGGTAAATCCCTTTAAATCCGGGTTATGATGAAGACTTTGGTCTCCTCAGGCTCCTGCAGGTCGGAGTAAATCACATGTATGAGGGATTGCAGCCACTCGCTGTGTCCAGGTCTGATAACCCAAACTGACGGACGTAATAACCCAGAGGTGCGACCCCGGGACACTGCGTATTCCTGAAATGTACAAGGAAGCCCCATGATCCCCCCCCCCCCCTCACTGTGGCCGTTGTATGAGGGAGTGCAGCCACTCGCTGTGTCCAGGTCTGATAACCCAAACTGACGGACGTAATAACCCAGAGGTGCGACCCCGGGACACTGCGTATGTACAGGGAAGCCCCATGACACCCCCCCCCCCCCCCCCCTCACTGTGGCCGTTGTATGAGGGAGTGCAGCCACTCGCTGTGTCCAGGTCTGATAACCCAAACTGACGGACGTAATAACCCAGAGGTGCGACCCCAGAGAGGGACACTGCGTATTCCTAAAATGTGCAGGGAAGCCCCATGACATCCCCCCCCCCTCACTGTGGCCGTTGTATGAGGGAGTGAAGCCACTCGCTGTGTCCAGGTCTGGTAACCCAAACTGACGGACGTAATAACCCAGAGGTGCGACCCCGGAGAGGGACACTGCGTATTCCTGATATGTACAAGGAAGCCCCATGATCCCCCCCCCCCCCCTCACTGTGGCCGTTGTATGAGGGAGTGCAGCCGCTCGCTGTGTCCAGGTCTGATAACCCAAACTGACGGACGTAATAACCCAGAGGTGCGACCCCGGAGAGGGACACTGCGTATTCCTGAAATGTACAGGGAAGCCCCATGACACCCCCCCTCACTGTGGCCGTTGTATGAGGTTTCCCGGCATCAGATCGTGTGTAACGTTTAATTCCTGAACAGATTTCCCGCTATAAATACATTTCTCTCCGGACTTTTCCAGCCGCCATTTTATCCAGTAATTTTAATACAATTCTGCTGGGTATTTTATTACTATTGTGACGTAAAATGTTTGTTCCACATGTAATTACAAACACATGGACGTTCAAAAGGGAAAGGAATTCTCATTACAAGTGATGGATTGTTTGGTCGCAGAACTCCGAGGACGTTCAATCATATTTTTACAGCTCGCCGAGAAGAGAAGACGCGTCGCTATTCTGCTGCCTTATGTGCGGGAACACGGAACAACGTCCTCAAAGTGTAAGAAACAAAAAGGCGAAACTACAAAGAGAGCGGCAACTGCAAGCGGACACGCCGGGTGGGGGGGCTAGGGCGGCAACTGTGAGCGGACACGCCGGGTGGGGGGGCTAGGGCGGCAACTGCGAGCGGACACGCTGGGTGGGGGGGCTAGGGCGGCAACTGCGAGCGGACACGCTGGGTGGGGGGGCTAGGGCGGTAACTGTGAGCGGACACGCCAGGTGGGGGGGCTAGGGCGGTAACTGCGAGCGGACACGCTGGGTGGGGGGGCTAGGGCGGCAACTGCGAGCGGACACGCTGGGTGGGGGGGCTAGGGCGGTAACTGTGAGCGGACACGCCAGGTGGGGGGGCTAGGGCGGTAACTGCGAGCGGACACGCCAGGTGGGGGGGCTAAGGCGGTAACTGCGAGCGGACACGCCAGGTGGGGGGGCTAGGGCGGCAACTGCGAGCGGACACGCCAGGTGGGGGGGCTAGGGCGGCAACTGCTAGCGGACACGCCAGAGGTGGGGGGGACTGACAAAAGCCACCACCTAATAAAGAGTAACTCCAGCTGTCCTCGGTGTCCCGCCAGCCCCCGCACTATTACAGCTGCATTACAGAAGCTTAACGTGTAAATGTCATTTACATTTGTATTTTAGCGACTTTAGGAAACTCTATAAAAGGTTTTATTAGGCAAAAAAGTCTCTTTCTGTCCTCCAAAAACTTGATTTATTATCCTATTATTCGGTTTATTATATTTTATCTGAGCGCAGGGGGGGGGGGGGGAGAAGCCTTTATAGACCTTCCCTCTCTTTGGTGTCTGAGCCGCCTGCAGGACCGAACATCTACCGGGTATAGTAACGGCCCTGTTACACGACTGATTGTTGGTGATGAACGGACCTTAGGATGATTATTTAGCCGATATTTGACCAATGTAACAGAGCCCGAGATCAGCCTGGTCATCGGTAGAGATGAGCCAACTGTTCGGACTTTTGGTCGGAAAGCAGTTCGCTCTCTCGTCGTGCCTGTGATCCCGGGAATATGCGGCCAGGATATTCCAGGGAATCAATGTTAAAATCCCTGGAATATCCTGGCCGCATATTTGCGAGATCGCAACTATGCGGCCGGGATCACAGGCATGACGAGAGAGCGCCGATGCCTACGGTCCGCTCATCTCTAGTAATCGGCCAGTGGAAGCTTCTGGGCGGCCGTGTATATTCTCATTATCAGCCGCACATCTCCCTGTTCATGGAAATGGCTGCAGGAATCAGCTGCCGCATGATTCATCGAGCCCCGAGAAGTCCCATCCCACCATCAGCATCACCATGAGGACGGATTCTACCAAACAATAAGATGGCCCCCACATGCCTGTATGACCTCCCTACAAGGCCCGGGCATGCTCCTGATGAGGTGTCTGTATGACCTCCCTACAAGGCCCGGGCATGCTCCTGATGAGGTGTCTGTATGACCTCCCTACAAGGCCCGGGCATGCTCCTGATGAGGTGTATGACCTCCCTACACGGCCCGGGCATGCTCCTGATGAGGCGTCTGTATGACCTCCCTACAAGGAACGGGCATGCTCCTGATGAGGTGTATGACCTCCCTACAAGGCCCAGGCATGCTCCTGATGAGGTGTATGACCTCCCTACAAGGCCCGGGCATGCTCCTGATGAGGTGTATGACCTCCCTACAAGGCCCAGGCATGCTCCTGATGAGGTGTCTGTATGACCTTCCTACAAGGCCTGGGCATGCTCCTGATGAGGTATATGACCTCCCTACAAGGCCCGGGCATGCTCCTGATGAGGTGTCTGTATGACCTCCCTACAAGGCCCGGGCATGCTCCTGATGAGGTGTCTGTATGACCTCCCTACAAGGCCCGGGCATGCTCCTGATGAGGTGTCTGTATGACCTCCCTACAAGGCCCGGGCATGCTCCTGATGAGGTGTCTGTATGACCTCCCTACAAGGCCCGGGCATGCTCCTGATGAGGCAGCTGTCTGACCTCCCTACAAAGCCCGGGCATGCTCCTGATGAGGTGTATGACCTCCCTACAAGGCCCGGGCATGCTCCTGATGAGGTGTATGACCTCCCTACAAGGCCCGGGCATGCTCCTGATGAGGTGTATGACCTCCCTACAAGGCCCGGGCATGCTCCTGATGAGGTGTCTGTATGACCTCCCTACAAGGCCCGGGCATGCTCCTGATGAGGTGTCTGTATGACCTCTGTACAAGGCCCGGGCATGCTCCTGATGAGGTGGCTGTATGACCTCCCTACAAGGCCCGGGCATGCTCCTGATGAGGTGTCTGTATGACCTCCCTACAAGGCCCGGGCATGCTCCTGATGAGGTGTCTGTATGACCTCCCTACAAGGCTCGGGCATGCTCCTGATGAGGTGTATGACCTTCCTACAAGGCCCAGGCATGCTCCTGATGAGGTGTATGACCTCCCTACAAGGCCCGGGCATGCTCCTGATGAGGTGTCTGTATGACCTCCCTACAAGGCCCGGGCATGCTCCTGATGTGGTGTATGACCTCCCTACAAGGCCCGGGCATGCTCCTGATGAGGTGGCTGTATGACCTTCCTACAAGGCTCGGGCATGCTCCTGATGAGGTGTCTGTATGACCTCCCTACAAGGCCCGGGCATGCTCCTGATGAGGTGTATGACCTCCCTACAAGGCTCGGGCATGCTCCTGATGGGGTGTCTGTATGACCTCCCTACAAGGCCTGGGCATGCTCCTGATGAGGTGTATGACCTCCCTACAAGGCCCGGGCATGCTCCTGATGAGGTGTATGACCTTCCTACAAGGCCCAGGCATGCTCCTGATGAGGTGTATGACCTCCCTACAAGGCCCGGGCATGCTCCTGATGAGGTGTATAACCTCCCTACAAGGCCCGGGCATGCTCCTGATGAGGTGTATGACCTCCCTACAAGGCCCGGGCATGCTCCTGATGAGGTGCCTGTATGACCTCCCTACAAGGCCCGGGCATGCTCCTGATGAGGTGTCTGTATGACCTCCCTACAAGGCCCGGGCATGCTCCTGATGAGGTGTATGACCTCCCTACAAGGCTCGGGCATGCTCCTGATGAGGTGTATGACCTCCCTATAAGGCCCGGGCATGCTCCTGATGAGGTGTATGACCTCCCTATAAGGCCCGGGCATGCTCCTGATGAGGTGTATGACCTCCCTACAAGGCCCGGGCATGCTCCTGATGAGGTGTCTGTATGACCTCCCTACAAGGCCTGGGCATGCTCCTGATGAGGTGTATGACCTCCCTACAAGGCCCGGGCATGCTCCTGATGAGGTGTCTGTATGACCTCCCTACAAGGCCCGGGCATGCTCCTGATGAGGTGTATGTATGACCTCCCTACAAGGCCCGGGCATGCTCCTGATGAGGTGTCTGTATGACCTCCCTACAAGGCCCGGGCATGCTCCTGATGAGGTGTCTGTATGACCTCCCTACAAGGCCCGGGCATGCTCCTGATGAGGTGTATGACCTCCCTACAAGGCCCGGCCATGCTCCTGATGAGGTGTATGACCTCCCTACAAGGCCCGGGCATGCTCCTGATGAGGTGTATGACCTCCCTACAAGGCCCGGGCATGCTCCTGATGAGGTGTCTGTATGACCTCCCTACATGGCCCGGGCATGCTCCTGATGAGGTGTCTGTATGACCTCCCTACAAGGCCCGGGCATGCTCCTGATGAGGTGTATGACCTCCCTACAAGGCCCGGGCATGCTCCTGATGAGGTGTCTGTATGACCTCCCTACAAGGCCCGGGCATGCTCCTGATGAGGTGTATGTATGACCTCCCTACAAGGCCTGGGCATGCTCCTGATGAGGTGTCTGTATGACCTCCCTACAAGGCTCGGGCATGCTCCTGATGAGGTGTCTGTATGACTTCCCTACAAGGCCCGGGCATGCTCCTGATGAGGTGTATGACCTCCCTACAAGGCCCGGGCATGCTCCTGATGAGGTGTATGACCTCCCAACAAGGCCCGGGCATGCTCCTGATGAGGTGTATGACCTCCCTACAAGGCCCGGGCATGCTCCTGATGAGGTGTATGACCTCCCTACAAGGCCCGGGCATGCTCCTGATGAGGTGTCTGTATGACCTCCCTACAAGGCCCGGGCATGCTCCTGATGAGGTGTATGTATGACCTCCCTACAAGGCCTGGGCATGCTCCTGATGAGGTGTCTGTATGACCTCCCTACAAGGCTCGGGCATGCTCCTGATGAGGTGTCTGTATGACTTCCCTACAAGGCCCGGGCATGCTCCTGATGAGGTGTATGACCTCCCTACAAGGCCCGGGCATGCTCCTGATGAGGTGTATGACCTCCCTACAAGGCCCGGGCATGCTCCTGATGAGGTGCCTGTATGACCTCCCTACAAGGCCCGGGCATGCTCCTGATGAGGTGTCTGTATGACCTCCCTACAAGGCCCGGGCATGCTCCTGATGAGGTGTATGACCTCCCTACAAGGCTCGGGCATGCTCCTGATGAGGTGTATGACCTCCCTATAAGGCCCGGGCATGCTCCTGATGAGGTGTATGACCTCCCTATAAGGCCCGGGCATGCTCCTGATGAGGTGTATGACCTCCCTACAAGGCCCGGGCATGCTCCTGATGAGGTGTCTGTATGACCTCCCTACAAGGCCTGGGCATGCTCCTGATGAGGTGTATGACCTCCCTACAAGGCCCGGGCATGCTCCTGATGAGGTGTCTGTATGACCTCCCTACAAGGCCCGGGCATGCTCCTGATGAGGTGTATGTATGACCTCCCTACAAGGCCCGGGCATGCTCCTGATGAGGTGTCTGTATGACCTCCCTACAAGGCCCGGGCATGCTCCTGATGAGGTGTCTGTATGACCTCCCTACAAGGCCCGGGCATGCTCCTGATGAGGTGTATGACCTCCCTACAAGGCCCGGCCATGCTCCTGATGAGGTGTATGACCTCCCTACAAGGCCCGGGCATGCTCCTGATGAGGTGTATGACCTCCCTACAAGGCCCGGGCATGCTCCTGATGAGGTGTCTGTATGACCTCCCTACAAGGCCCGGGCATGCTCCTGATGAGGTGTCTGTATGACCTCCCTACAAGGCCCGGGCATGCTCCTGATGAGGTGTATGACCTCCCTACAAGGCCCGGGCATGCTCCTGATGAGGTGTCTGTATGACCTCCCTACAAGGCCCGGGCATGCTCCTGATGAGGTGTATGTATGACCTCCCTACAAGGCCTGGGCATGCTCCTGATGAGGTGTCTGTATGACCTCCCTACAAGGCTCGGGCATGCTCCTGATGAGGTGTCTGTATGACTTCCCTACAAGGCCCGGGCATGCTCCTGATGAGGTGTATGACCTCCCTACAAGGCCCGGGCATGCTCCTGATGAGGTGTATGACCTCCCAACAAGGCCCGGGCATGCTCCTGATGAGGTGTATGACCTCCCTACAAGGCCCGGGCATGCTCCTGATGAGGTGTATGACCTCCCTACAAGGCCCGGGCATGCTCCTGATGAGGTGTCTGTATGACCTCCCTACAAGGCCCGGGCATGCTCCTGATGAGGTGTATGTATGACCTCCCTACAAGGCCTGGGCATGCTCCTGATGAGGTGTCTGTATGACCTCCCTACAAGGCTCGGGCATGCTCCTGATGAGGTGTCTGTATGACTTCCCTACAAGGCCCGGGCATGCTCCTGATGAGGTGTATGACCTCCCAACAAGGCCCGGCCATGCTCCTGATGAGGTGTATGACCTCCCTACAAGGCCCGGGCATGCTCCTGATGAGGTGTATGACCTCCCTACAAGGCCTGGGCATGCTCCTGATGAGGTGTCTGATGATCTCCTCCCAGACCTGGACTAAAGCAGCTGCCAACTCCTGGACAGTCTGTGCTGCAACGTGACGTTGGTGGATGGAGGAGACATGATGTCCCCGATGTGCTCAATGGGATTCAGCTCTGGGGAACGGGCGGCCATTCCATAGCTTCACTGCCTCCATCTTGCAGGAACTGCTGCCACACTCCAGCCACATGAGGTCTAGCATTGTCCTGCATTAGGAGGAACCCCAACCGCACCAGCATATGGTCTCACAAGGGCTCTGAGGGTCTCGCTACCTAATGGCGGTCAGGCGACCTCTGGCAGCACATGGAGGGCTGTGCGGACCCCCCAAAGAGATACCCCCCCCTCCATTACTGACCCACTGCTAGACCGCTCATGCTGAAGGACGTTGCAGGCAGCAGATTGGTCTCCACACCGTCTCCAGACTCTGTCCTGTCTGTCACATGTGCTCAGTGTGAACCTGCTCTCATCTGTGAGGAGCACAGGGGGCGCCAGTGGTGAATCCGCCAACCCTGGTGATCTCTGATAAATGCCAAGCGTCCTGCAGAGAGTTGGGCTGTGACCCCCATCTGTGGACGTCCGGCCTCATAGCGTCCTCATGTCGGTATCTAACCGTTTGTGCAGACACATGCACATTTGTGGCTGCTGGAGGACGTTGTGCAGGGCTCTGGCAGTGCTCCTCCTGTTCCTTCTTACACAGAGGCGGAGGTAGCGGTCCTGCTGCTGGGTTGTGTCCCTCCTACGGCCTCCTCCATGTCTCCTGGTGTACTGGCCTGTCTCCTGGTATCACCTCCAGCCTCTGGACACTACGGCCTCCTCCACGTCTGATGGTGTACTTGCCTGTCTCCTGGTAGCCTCCAGCCTCTGGACACTATGGCCTCCTCCACGTCTCCTGGTGTACTGGCCTGTCTCCTGGTAGCCTCCAGCCTCTGGACACTATGGCCTCCTCCATGTCTCCTGGTGTACCGGCCTGTCTCCTGGTGTACTTGCCTGTCTCCTGGTAGCCTCCAGTCTCTGGACACTACGGCCTCCTCCACGTCTCCTGGTGTACTTGTCTATCTCCTGGTAGCCTCCAGCCTCTGGACACTACGGCCTCCTCCATGTCTCCTGGTGTACTTGTCTATCTCCTGGTAGCCTCCAGCCTCTGGACACTACGGCCTCCTCCACGTCTCCTGGTGTACTTGTCTATCTCCTGGTAGCCTCCAGCCTCTGTACACTACGGCCTCCTCCACGTCTCCTGGTGTACCGGCCTGTCTCCTGGTAGCCTCCAGCCTCTGGACACTACAGCCTCCTCCATGTCTCCTGGTATCACCTTCAGCCTCTGGACACTACGGCCTCCTCCACCTCTCCTGGTGTACTGGCCTGTCTCCTGGTAGCCTCCAGCCTCTGGACACTATGGCCTCCTCCATGTCTCCTGGTGTACTGGCCTGTCTCCTGGTAGCCTCCAGCCTCTGGACACTACTGCCTCCTCCACATCTCCTGGTGTACTGGCCTGTCTCCTGGTAGCCTCCAGCCTCTGGACACTACTGCCTCCTCCACATCTCCTGGTGTACTGGCCTGTCTCCTGGTAGCCTCCAGCCTCTGGACACTACTGCCTCCTCCACATCTCCTGGTGTACTGGCCTGTCTCCCGGTAGCCTCCAGCCTCTGGACACTACGGCCTCCTCCACGTCTCCTGGTGTACCGGCCTGTCTCCTGGTATCACCTTCAGCCTCTGGACACTACGGCCTCCTCCACCTCTCCTGGTGTACTGGCCTGTCTCCTGGTAGCCTCCAGCCTCTGGACACTACAGCCTCCTCCACATCTCCTGGTGTACTGGCCTGTCTCCTGGTAGCCTCCAGCCTCTGGACACTACTGCCTCCTCCACATCTCCTGGTGTACTGGCCTGTCTCCTGGTAGCCTCCAGCCTCTGGACACTACTGCCTCCTCCACATCTCCTGGTGTACTGGCCTGTCTCCTGGTAGCCTCCAGCCTCTGGACACTACTGCCTCCTCCACATCTCCTGGTGTACTGGCCTGTCTCCCGGTAGCCTCCAGCCTCTGGACACTACGGCCTCCTCCACGTCTCCTGGTGTACCGGCCTGTTTCCTGGTAGCCTCCAGCCTCTGGACACTACGGCCTCCTCCATGTCTCCTGGTAGCCTCCAGCCTCTGGACACTACTGCCTCCTCCACATCTCCTGGTGTACTGGCCTGTCTCCCGGTAGCCTCCAGCCTCTGGACACTACGGCCTCCTCCACGTCTCCTGGTGTACCGGCCTGTTTCCTGGTAGCCTCCAGCCTCTGGACACTATGGCCTCCTCCATGTCTCCTGGTGTACCGGCCTGTCTCCTGGTGTACTTGCCTGTCTCCTGGTAGCCTCCAGTCTCTGGACACTACGGCCTCCTCCACGTCTCCTGGTGTACTTGTCTATCTCCTGGTAGCCTCCAGCCTCTGGACACTACAGCCTCCTCCATGTCTCCTGGTATCACCTTCAGCCTCTGGACACTACGCTGACAGACACAGCAAACCTTCTTGCCACAGCTCACATTGATGTGCCATCCTGGAGGAGCTGCACTACCTGAGCCACTTGGAGTTATATAGTGTTGTTAAATGTTCCCTATTTTTTTTTTAGCTCATCCACTGCGAGAGTTTTTGACCCAATAATCTGCCCCAAGGTTTTGTAGTTATTTTCTGATTCAACTATTTAAAGGAAGTAAATATGTAAATAATCGGCGTACGTGGCCTAAAGTCCTTGGCTTGTTCTCAGACTGATGGAACAGAGAGTAATATATACTGAATCAGATACAACAAAGAGCGTCATCCAGCGGTGAGAATTATTAGTGCGTGCCCTGACCCCTGGATGGTATATAACACGGCGTCCATTACCCCTGGATGGTATATAACATGGCGTCCATTACCCCTGGATGGTATATAACATGGCGTCCATTACCCCTGGATGGTATATAACACGGCGTCCATTACCCCTGGATGGTATATAACATGGCGTCCATTACCCCTGGATGGTATATAACACGGCGTCCATTACCCCTGGATGGTATATAACACGGCGTCCATTACCCCTGGATGGTATATAACACGGCGTCCATTACCCCTGGATGGTATATAACACGGCGTCCATTACCCCTGGATGGTATATAACACGGCGTCCATTACCCCTGGATGGTATATAACACGGCGTCCATTACCCCTGGATGGTATATAACACGGCGTCCATTACCCCCCTGGATGGTATATAACACGGCGTCCATTACCCCTGGATGGTATATAACATGGCGTCCATTACCCCTGGATGGTATATAACACGGCGTCCATTACCCCCCTGGATGGTATATAACATGGCGTCCATTACCCCTGGATGGTATATAACACGGCGTCCATTACCCCTGGATGGTATATAACACGGCGTCCATTACCCCTGGATGGTATATAACACGGCGTCCATTACCCCCCTGGATGGTATATAACACGGCGTCCATTACCCCTGGATGGTATATAACAAGGTGTCCATTACCCCTGGATGGTATATAACATGGCGTCCATTACCCCTGGATGGTATATAACATGGCGTCCATTACCCCTGGATGGTATATAACACGGCGTCCATTACCCCTGGATGGTATATAACACGGCGTCCATTACCCCTGGATGGTATATAACACGGCGTCCATTACCCCTGGATGGTATATAACACGGCGTCCATTACCCCGGGATGGTATATAACACTGCGTCCATTACCCCTGGATGGTATATAACACGGCGTCCATTACCCCTGGATGGTATATAACATGGCGTCTATTACCCCTGGATGGTATATAACAAGGTGTCCATTACCCCTGGATGGTATATAACACGGCGTCCATTACCCCTGGATGGTATATAACACGGCGTCCATTACCCCTGGATGGTATATAACACGGCGTCCATTACCCCTGGATGGTATATAACACGGTGTCCATTACCCCTGGATGGTATATAACATGGCGCCCATTACCCCTGGATGGTATATAACATGGCGTCTATTACACACTACTACTACCTGGGAATATAACAGACCATATAATAACTGATAATATAATAATAATTGATTAGATAATAATAATTGATAATAATTTATAATATAATAATAACTGATAATAATAACTGATAATATAATAATAATTGATCACTGTAATGATTAATTTAGGATTTAAGTAAAAAGTTAAAAATCTGCTGAAATAAAATAATGAAAGATACAAGGTAATTTCCCTGGTTATTATGTTCTACAAATATTATGAGGACGCGCGGCAAAGCTTTTCCTTCCTACAATGTAATAGAGAGCGGCGGCGGCTTCTATCCGTGGGAATCAGCGGCCGGGAAGCCTGTGATGACTTCATGTGATGGTCTGATGATTTGTGCAGAAAGGTGACATCATGGGAAAGGTAAACAGTGCGATGGATGGAATAAACAGGATACCCGGCGAGGAAGAACGGCCACGAGGAAGGACGGCCACGAGGAAGGACGGCCACGAGGAAGGACGGCCACGAGGAAGGAACGGCCACGAGGAAGGACGGCCACGAGGAAGGACGGCCACGAGGAAGAACGGCCACGAGGAAGGACGGCCACGAGGAAGAACGGCCACGAGGAAGGACGGCCACGAGGAAGGACGGCCACGAGGAAGGACGGCCGTGCGGATGGATGATTGCCGGGGAAAACCATTACCTTTCACACATAAAATACAGAATCTTCAAAATACATTTTATTCTATTCAGCGACATCAAACATTAAAGAGCCGGATGTGTATATGGGTGCAGTGATATCCTGTACATATCTGACCCCTATAGGAAGTGGGGGCCGGTGTCGGGGTCCCCCTGTTTATTTGTGACTTTATCATCCCCCAATCACTTCCTGCAGTGGAGCACCCCCATTTCCTGCAGTGGAGGCCCCCATTTCCTGCAGCGGATTGCCCCTATTTCCCCTCAGCGGAGCGCCCCCATTTCCTGCAGCGGAGCACCCCCATTTCCTGCAGTGGAGGCCCCCCATTTCCTGCAGCGGAGCGCCCCCATTTCCTGCAGCGGAGCACCCCCATTTCCTGCAGCGGAGCACCCCCATTTCCTGCAGTGGAGCTCCCCCATTTCCTGCAGTGGAGGCCCCCCATTTCCTGCAGCGGAGCACCCCCATTTCCTGCAGCGGAGCGCCCCCATTTCCTGCAGCGGAGCACCCCCATATCCTGCAATGGAGTTCCCCCATATCCTGCAGTGGAGTTCCCCCATTTCCTGCAGCGGAGCGCCCCCATTTCCTGCAGCAGAGTGCCCCCATTTCCTGCAGCGGAGTTCCCCAATTTCCTGCAGCGGAGGGCCCCCATATCTTGCAGTGAAGTGCTGGGGCAGTTTAATACATGAATTTATTTTAGAATATAGGATAAAATATAAGATGTTTTATCTGTACGCACAGGCAGAAAGAGCGATGGACGCCTCTCTATGGACGCCTCTCTATGGACGCCTCTCTATGGACGCCTCTCTATGGACGCCTCTCTATGGACGCCTCTCCATGGACGCCTCTCTATGGACGCCTCTCTATGGACGCCTCTCCATGGACGCCTCTCTATGGACGCCTCTCTATGGACGCCTCTCTATGGAGACCTCTCTATGGACGCCTCTCCATGGACGCCTCTCTATGGACGCCTCTCTATGGACGCCTCTCCATGGACGCCTCTCCATGGACGCCTCTCCATGGACGCCTCTCTATGGACGCCTCTCTATGGACGCCTCTCTATGGACTCCGTTCGTATGAACCTGAACTCTTGGCTTCTGATTCCCGCTTTCTGCCCGCTCCGTGGAGAGGGTGGACACAACCTATAGCTATGACTATATCCCAGTTTTCTAGGGGGTCCTCCGGCTGTATCCACCCTCTCCACAGAGCGGGCAGACAGTGGGAATCAGAAGCCGAGAGTTCAGGTTGTTACGAACCCGAACCGCGGCCAATTCGCTCATCCTTTAGAGAGGAGGGGCCCTGCCCAATATAGTAAGTGTGCTCTGCCGGAACAGGTGAAGTAGTAGAAGAGGTGAAAAAGAACACTCGTACTCACAGATAACTTGCTGCCTCTGACTGCTTTATGTCCCCTAGTTGCGGGGGCATATGAGGGGTAATACAAGCCAGTCGTCGGTTATCTGAGTGTAGCAGACTCCCAGTTGTCCTGCACTGTGCAATAGGATACGTAGACCTTCCCTTATGGTAGCTTTGTCCCACTTGGGTCAGTTCCAATTGCTTTAGGTAACTGCGTTGCACATTTTAGAGAGGTTCCTGGCATGGACAAGGTGTTCCCTGTTTGGCTTCTCTCCCCTTTGTAGAGTCTAGCTTTGCATAGCTGTGCTCCCACTTGTGTGAACCAGAGGGAATTACTTACTAAGGGTAGGTTCACACTCAGGAATTCTCACGGTAAATTCTGTGGAATCCCATCGGCTGTATGCGCGCCTGGCCGCGCCTTTCCACCGGCTCCATAGACACCATTCTATAGGCCGGCTGATTCCACATTCCGCTGAAAGAATTTATCTGCTAGAATTCCTCAGTGTGAACCCACCCTAAGGTGCCAAAAGACAGTACCCTGTGCTGGGACACCACACGATCGTTATTAGTGGCCGTCTATTTACCGAGATGTCCGCCGATTACCCGATATGTTCCTGAAGTGAGAAAATAGCCTTAAACTAGATGTGAGCGCACTGCTTGGCGTGTGAGTTCTCTTTGCTTCCCTCCCTCTCAGTGTTAGGTTCGTTCTGGACGGGCAGCATGTCTGGTAGATCAGATATATACACCTACACGCATGATATTCACCAGATGTGGCGGTGTAGGATGCTACAAGTCAGGTCAGAATGGGGAGGAGGAAATCCGACAGGTGTACTCCTATCCATGTACTATCTGTATACTCCAATCCATGTACTATCTGTATACTCCTATCCATGTACTATCTGTATACTCCTATCCATGTACTATCTGTATACTCCTATCCATGTACTATCTGTATACTCCTATCCATGTACTATCTGTATACTCCAATCCATGTACTATCTGTATACTCCTATCCATGTACTATCTGTATACTCCTATCCATGTACTATCTGTATACTCCAATCCATGTACTATCTGTATACTCCTATCCATGTACTATCTGTATACTCCTATCCATGTACTATCTGTATACTCCTATCCATGTACTACTATCTGTATACTCCTATCCATGTACTACTATCTGTATACTCCTATCCATGTACTATCTGTATACTCCTATCCATGTACTATCTGTATACTCCTATCCATGTACTACTATCTGTATACTCCTATCTATGTACTATCTGTATACTCCTATCCATGTACTATCTGTATACTCCAATCCATGTACTATCTGTATACTCCTATCTATGTACTATCTGTATACTCCTATCCATGTACTACTATCTGTATACTCCTATCCATGTACTACTATCTGTATACTCCTATCCATGTACTACTATCTGTATACTCCTATCCATGTACTATCTGTATACTCCTATCCATGTACTACTATCTGTATACTCCTATCTATGTACTATCTGTATACTCCTATCCATGTACTATCTGTATACTCCTATCCATGTACTATCTGTATACTCCTATCCATGTACTACTATCTGTATACTCCTATCTATGTACTATCTGTATACTCCTATCCATGTACTACTATCTGTATACTCCTATCCATGTACTACTATCTGTATACTCCTATCTATGTACTATCTGTATACTCCTATCCATGTAGTACTACCTGTATACTCCTATCCATGTAGTACTATCTGTATACTCCTGTCCGTCTCTCCTATCCGTGGTCTGCCTCTGGTATTTCATCCATTCGTGTTAATGAGGCTATCACATGTTATTGCTGTACTCTGTCATACATGATGCTGCTCAGACACAATGGGGGAGGGGGAGGGGGAGGGGGAGCGGGGGGGATCGATCAATAACCTCTTCAACCACAATAGAATAATATTTCCGAGTGCCTATTGATAAAAGTTGTAGGACTCTCCCATCATTGTCCCCTGAGGGGCTGGTGGTCTCCGGAGACCCCGATATCTGACCTCAGAGATGATCACAGAGACCTCTGAGTGCCGGTGACACCCCGTGAGGTCGGCCGCGTCTCAGAAGATTGGATAACAATTGGCCGTTCATTGTGTTCTCTGTATCTATTGGCTTCTTTGGCCGTTGCGATGTTTGTCGGTGGCGTTCTATAATAAGATTTCTTGGCCGGACATTAGAGGTTTATATATCGGAGTTATTTATAAACCTTTGCGGTGGATGTTTTGTAGCGATTACTCGATCCGGCTGGTTTTTCCGTTAGGTAGAATGTCATGTATTTAATAAGAACCACGTGAAGGCGAGAGAGAGAAGAGAGAGAGAGGCGAGAGAGGAGAGAGAGAGGCGAGAGAGAGGCGAGAGAGGACAGAGGAGAGAGAGAGGAGAGAGAGGCGAGAGAGAGGCGACAGAGGAGAGAGAGAGGAGAGAGAGGCGAGAGAGAGGCGAGAGGAGAGAGGCGACAGAGGAGAGAGAGAGGAGAGAGAGGCGACAGAGGAGAGAGAGAGGCGAGAGAGGAGAGGCGACAGAGGACATAGGAGAGAGAGAGGAGAGAGAGGAGAGAGAGAGGCGAGAGAGAGAGGCGAGACGAGAGAGAGGAGAGAGGAGAGAGAGAGGCGAGAGAGAGAGAGAGGCGAGAGAGAGGCGAGAGGAGAGAGGCGACAGAGGAGAGAGAGAGGAGAGAGAGGCGACAGAGGACATAGGAGAGAGAGAGGAGAGAGAGGAGAGAGAGAGGCGAGAGAGAGAGGCGAGACGAGAGAGAGGAGAGAGGAGAGAGAGAGGCGAGAGAGAGAGAGAGAGGCGAGAGAGAGAGGCGAGAGGAGAGAGGCGAGACGAGAGAGAGAAGAGAGAGGCGACAGAGGAGAGAGAGGAGAGAGAGGCGAGAGAGAGGCGAGAGGAGAGAGAGGCAAGAGAGAGGAGAGAGAGGCGAGAGAGAGGAGAGAGAGGCAAGAGAGGCGAGAGGCGACAGAGGAGAGGAGAGAGACGAGAGAGAGGCGACAGAGGAGAGAGGAGAGAGAGGAGAGAGAGAGGCGAGAGAGAGGAGAGAGAGGCGAGAGGCGACAGAGGAGAGGAGAGAGACGAGAGAGAGGCGACAGAGGAGAGACGAGAGAGAGACGAGAGAGAGGCGACAGAGGAGAGAGGCGAGAGAGAGGCGAGGAGAGAGACGAGACAAGAAACGAGAGAGAGGCGAGAGAGAGACGAGAGAGAGGCGAGGAGAGAGACGAGACAAGAGACAAGAGAGAGGCGAGAGGAGAGAGGCGAGAGGAGAGAGAGAGGCGAGAGGAGAGAGACGAGACAAGAGACAAGAGAGAGGCGAGAGAGAGACGAGCGAGAGGCGACAGAGGAGAGGCGAGAGAGACGAGAGAGAGGAGAGAGGCGAGAGAGAGGCGAGAGACAAGAGAGGTGAGACGAGACAGGAGAGAGAGGAGAGACAGGAGAGAGGAGAGGAGAGAGAGGCGAGAGAGAGGAGAGGAGAGGCGACAGAGGAGAGGAGAGGTGAGAGAGAGGCGACAGAGGAGAGGTGAGAGAGAGGCGACAGAGGAGAGGTGAGAGAGAGGCGACAGAGGAGAGGAGAGGTGAGAGAAAGGCGACAGAGGAGAGAAGAGAGAGGCGAGAGAGGAGAGAAGAGAGAGGCGAGAGAGGAGAGAGACGAGAGAGAGGAGAGAGAGGCGAGAGAGGAGAGAGACGAGGGAGGAGAGAGAGGAGAGAGGCGAGAGAGGAGAAAGGAGAGAGAGGCGAGAGACAAGAGAGGTGAGACGAGACAGGAGAGAGAGGAGAGACAGGAGAGAGGAGAGAGAGGAGAGGAGAGGCGACAGAGGAGAGGCGACAGAGGAGAGGTGAGAGAGAGGCGACAGGAGAGAAGAGAGAGAGGCGACAGAGGAGAGGAGAGAGAGGCGAGAGAGAGGAGAGGTGAGAGAGAGGCGACAGAGGAGAGAAGAGAGAGGCGACAGAGGAGAGGAGAGAGAGAGGCGACAGAGGAGAGGAGAGAGAGGCTAGAGAGGAGAGGTGAGAGAGAGGCGACAGAGGAGAGGTGAGAGAGAGGCGACAGAGGAGAGGTGAGAGAGAGGCGACAGAGGAGAGGAGAGAGAGAGGCGACAGAGGAGAGGAGAGAGAGAGGCGACAGAGGAGAGGAGAGAGAGGCTAGAGAGGAGAGGTGAGAGAGAGGCGACAGAGGAGAGGTGAGAGAGAGGCGACAGAGGAGAGGTGAGAGAGAGGCAACAGAGGAGAGGTGACAGAGGTGACAGAGGAGAGAAGAGAGAGAGGCGACAGGAGAGGAGAGAGAGGCGAGAGAGGAGAGGAGAGAGAGAGGCGACAGAGGAGAGGAGAGAGAGAGGCGACAGAGGAGAGGAGAGAGAGGCGAGAGAGAGGAGAGGAGAGGTGAGAGAGAGGCGACAGAGGAGAGGAGAGAGAGAGGCGAGAGAGGAGAGAGACGAGAGAGAGGCGAGAGAGGAGAGAGACGAGGGAGGAGAGACAGGAGAGAGACAGGAGAGAGACGAGAGAGGAGAAAGGAGAGAGAGGCGAGAGACAAGAGAGAGGTGAGACGAGACAGGAGAGAGAGGCCAGAGAGGAGAGAGAAGAGAAACGAGAGGAGAGAGAGATGAGAGAGACAGGAGAGAGGCGACAGGTGAGAGGAGAGACAGGAGAGAGGCGACAGAGAGAGGCAAGGACCTAATGTGCCAGGAAACCGGTTGCTTAATATTATTTCATCAAAGGTAGAAAACGCCGGTGACCCTGTGACCCTTTGACCCTGTGACCCTTGTTTATAGATTTGCTTTGGAAAGCGCCCGAGTGTTTTCTCATTGTCACTAATATTCCACATCACCGCGCTGACTTGTTTACCTGGATAAATCACCTTTCTATTGCCGAGTGATTGAGAATTACAGGATAATACACAAACCCCTCGCAGGAAGATCACAACCCTTCACTGTGCGCTATGGGGAGCTCTGCGGGCGTCAGAAGCATCAGAGCTCCGTGGCCGGAAAGATCGCCCGGACGGTACTTAAGATCACCCGGCCGGGCTGAGACCGGCCATTCCGTGACCCGGCCAGGGTCACGGAACGGACGGATGTTCACAGCGTGTGAACATAGCCTTACACATACACATAGAGAGTTACACATACACACACACACGCATACACAGAGAGAGTTACACATACACAGTTACACATACACAGTTACACACAGTTACACATACACACACATACACAGTTACACTTACACACACATGAACACATACACAGTTACACTTACACAGTTACACTTACACAGAGAGAGTTACACATACACAGAGAGAGTTACACACGCATACACACATACACAGAGAGAGTTACACATACACAGTTACACACACACACACACACATACAGTTACACATACACAGAGAGAGTTACACATACACAGTTACACACACACACACATACACAGTTACACATTCACAGAGAGTTACACATACACAGAGTTACACACACACACACACAATTACACATACATCTCTTACACAAACACAGAGCAGATGTTTATTTGCTTTTGTTGAATTGCAGACTTTTGACGTTTCTATTTCAGGACTTTTAGAACGTCTTGGCCGTGAGTTCCCTGGTAACATTGGAGCTAGAAGAACGTCCCCTTCTGCCACCCACATTATAATTCTTTCCTTAAATAACACACAATTCATCACTGTAAATAATAAAAAGCTCATTTATAAAGAATAAACACGAATAATTCACCTTAGGATCCAGCTCATGGCTACAACCTCTCATCACTATCAGTGCAGCTCTCTATCTCCTCTCTATCTCCTCTCTATCGGACGTTGTGTAAATCCTTCTGGGATGATGGACGTTCTAGACACTGATAAACATGGATGTAAAACTACACAAAAACACAGAAAAATGCAACAGCAAGATACAGACCCACCATAGACATGAAAATAATTAAAAGCAGCCCCCCCCCCCCCCCAAGTGCCCCAAAAATTCCCACAAAAATAATGAGTCTCTTGGTTACTATTTGCAAACAGCGTAAACTGCCCGACCACGATAAGGTGGCCTCATATGGAGGCAGACCCTACACTGTATGTACACTATGGCCTCTCCATGGCGTATAATACGCCTATGCTCTGGGCATGCAAGATCCGTCTAATACCTGCAAAAATAATTGCATCACCTGGGTGAGACAGGTGGAGAGCACGACCAAATAGAGGCCGCCACCCCCCAACTGGAACACAGAAAAAAAAGGAAAAAATTGGTCAGCTCTCCTAGAACACTGTTCACACTAGGCAGTGTGTTTTTGTGTTTCTGTGTTTTTATGTGTTTGCAATTTCAGCCATGGCAACGTGCTCCTGCCTAGTGTGAACAGTGTTCTAGGAGAGCTGACCAATTTTTTCCTTTTTTTTCTGTGTTCCAGTTGGGGGAGTAGCGGCCTCTATTTGGTCGTGCTCTCCACCTGTCTCACCCAGGTGATGCAATTATTTTTGCAGGTATTAGACGGATCTTGCATGCCCAGAGCATAGGCGTATTATACGCCATGGAGAGGCCATAGTGTACATACAGTGTAGGGTCTGCCTCCATATGAGTCCACCTTATCGTGGTCGGGCATTTTACGCTGTTTGCAAATAGTAACCAAGAGCCTCATTATTTTTGTGGGAATTTTTGGGGCACTTGGGGGGGGGGGGGGGCTGCTTTTAATTATTTTCATGTCTATGGTGGGTCTGTATCTTGCTGTTGCGGTGAGCTGTTGCATTTTTCTGTGTTTTTGTGTGTTTGCAATTTCAGCCATGGCAACGTGCTCCTGCCTAGTGTGAACAGTGTTCTATGGATGTAAAACTAGTTACACTGTGCCCCTGAGCGTCTCTGGATGAGATTAGCGGCTTCTGGTCTCCTCTGTCCAGTCTTCCAAGTTTGGGCCAAGCATCTACTACTCCTTTAGTAGAATAAATGTCTCTCACGCTTCTGATTCTCCGCCCTTTTTGCTTAGGGTTTTCCCTCCCAATCTGACCGGGACCCTCAGCCGCCATCGGGACCGTATCAGAAATGACGGACAGTTTACGTCCTTAATTAGATTGGTTGAAAAAACAAAATGAATGAGAAATCTGATGAAATGAAATGAAAGAGTCTACAGATCCGTCATCTGAGAAGCGTCAGGAAGCGGCCGAGGGTCTGATCAGCGTCAGTGCTGAGTGCGGCTTCTCCTGACTAGTCACAAGCAATGGGGGGGGGGGGGGTACAGTATATGGGGGGGTATACAGTATATGGGGGGGTGTACAGTATATGGGGGGTGTACAGTATATGGGGGGTGTACAGTATATGGGGGGGTATACAGTATATGGGGGGTATACAGTATATGGGGGGTGTACAGTATATGGGGGGTATACAGTATATGAGGGGGTATACAGTATATGGGGGGTGTACAGTATATGGGGGGTATACAGTATATGGGGGGGTATACAGTATATGGGGGGTATACAGTATATGGGGGGTATACAGTATATGGGGGGTGTACAGTATATGGGGGTATACAGTATATGGGGGGGTGTACAGTGTATGAGGGGGTATACAGTATATGGGGGGTATACAGTATATGGGGGGTATACAGTATATGGGGGGTGTACAGTATATGGGGGGTATACAGTATATGGGGGGGTGTACAGTATATGAGGGGGTATACAGTATATGGGGGGTATACAGTATATGGGGGGTATACAGTATATGGGGGGTGTACAGTATATGGGGGGTATACAGTACATGGGGGGGTATACAGTACATGGGGGGTTGTACAGTATATGGGGGGGTATACAGTATATGGGGGGGTATACAGTATATGGGGGTATACAGTATATGGGGGGGCATACAGTATATGGGGGGTGTACAGTGTATGGGGGGGTATACAGTATATGGGGGGTATACAGTATATGGGGGGGTATACAGTATATGGGGGGGTATACAGTGTATGGGGGGTGTACAGTATATGGGGGGGGTATACAGTATATGGGGGTATACAGTGTATGGGGGGGTATACAGTATATGGGGGGTGTACAGTATATGGGGGGGTGTACAGTATATGGGGGGGTATACAGTATATGGGGGTATACAGTGTATGGGGGGGTATACAGTATATGGGGGGGTACAGTATATGGGGGGTATACAGTATGTGGGGGGGTATACAGTATGTGGGGGGTATACAGTATATGGGGGTATACAGTTTATGGGGGGTATACAGTATATGGGGGGTGTACAGTGTATGGGGGGTATACAGTATATGGGGGGGTACAGTATGTGGGGGGTATACAGTATATGGGGGGTGTACAGTATATGGGGAGGTACAGTATATGGGGGGGTATACAGTATATGGGGGGGTATACAGTATATGGGGGTATACAGTATATGGGGGGTATACAGTATATGGGGGGTACAGTATGTGGGGGGTGTACAGTATATGGGGGGGGTATACAGTATATGGGGGGGTGTACAGTATATGGGGGGGTGTACAGTATATGGGGGTATACAGTATATGGGGGGGTATACAGTATATGGGGGGGTGTACAGTATATGGGGGTATACAGTATATGGGGGGGTGTACAGTATATGGGGGGGTACAGTATGTGGGGGGGTATACAGTATGTGGGGGGGTATACAGTATGTGGGGGGTATACAGTATATGGGGGGTATACAGTATATGGGGGGTATACAGTATATGGGGGGGTACAGTATATGGGGGGGTATACAGTATATGGGAAGATCAGGAGGATGCAGCTCAGGGGTTCAGAATCCCAACACCGTGACCCAGAACACCAGGAGGAGCCGAATCCAAAGAGCCTTGCTGGCCGGGACGTTGCCGCTACTGGCGGATTGGATTGCGTTCACCGTCGCTGCTGTTGAGCTTTCTTGACGCCTTAGCACGCCCCCTGAGGAAGCAAATAGGTCGCTTTACGATGGTGAAACGTGTGTTGGGGGATTATGGGTAAGATGCAAAGATATTACATGGGACTTGTGCAATAAGGATCTTCACACGTGAGCATTGGGCGCTGTGATAGGTGGAGACTGATAACCCTGATGTAGGGATGGAGTAGGGACTGCTGCAGGATACCCCTCCCCCTCCCCCTATATACGGCCTCTATTTACACTGCTGTTTGTTGCACAATAACCACATTGAGCTGATCCCTATTCACACTGGAGGATTTCATCTTCTGAATTGCCTCCTGGTTTTTAAAGTGTATGTTCAATGTTATCAATAAAGATATCTATAATGGCCGTAATATATATAATGTCCGTAATATATGTATATAATGTCCGTAATATATGTATATATAATGTCCGTAATATATAATGTCCGTAATATATGTATAATTATGTCCGTAATATATATATATATATATATATATATATATATAATGTCCGTAATATATAATGTCCGTAATATATGTATAATTATGTCCGTAATATATATATATATATATATATATATATATATATATATATAATGTCCGTAATATATAATGTCCGTAATATATGTATAATTATGTCCGTAATATATATATATATATATATATATATAATGTCCGTAATATATAATGTCCGTAATATATATATATAATGTCCGTAATATATAATGTCCGTAATATATGTATAATTATGTCCGTAATATATATATATATATATATATATATATATAATGTCCGTAATATATAATGTCCGTAATATATATATATATATATATAATGTCCGTAATATATAATGTCCGTAATATATATATATAATGTCCGTAATATATAATGTCCGTAATATATATATATAATGTCCGTAATATATATATATAATGTCCGTAATATATAATGTCCGTAATATATGTATATATAATGTCCGTAATATATAATGTCCGTAATATATATATATAATGTCCGTAATATATGTATATATAATGTCCGTAATATATAATGTCCGTAATATATATATATAATGTCCGTAATATATAATGTCCGTAATATATGTATAATTATATACAACAGAGGAACAAAACTGCCTAAAAAGACGGCAAATAGTTGTTGTGTAAATCATGAAGTGCAAAGTGTTTTACATTTACACAGTGAGAGATTTTACAGGAAACCTTTTGTAGGTGTGAATGAGCCGGCGCTGGTATTAACCCTTTATTATGGGCCAGCGCTGGTATTAACCCTTTATTATGGCCGGCGCTGGTATTAACCCTTTATTATGGGCCGGCGCTGGTATTAACCCTTTATTATGGGCCAGCGCTGGTATTAACCCTTTATTATGGGCCGGCGCTGGTATTAACCCTTTATTATGGGCCGGCGCTGGTATTAACCCTTTATTATGGCCGGCGCTGGTATTAACCCTTTATTATGGCCGGCGCTGGTATTAACCCTTTATTATGGGCCGGCGCTGGTATTAACTCTTTATTATGGCCGGCGCTGGTATTAACCCTTTATTATGGGCCGGCGCTGGTATTAACTCTTTATTATGGCCGGCGCTGGTATTAACTCTTTATTATGGGCCGGCGCTGGTATTAACCCTTTATTATGGGCCGGCGCTGGTATTAACCCTTTATTATGGGCCGGCGCTGGTATTAACCCTTTATTATGGGCCGGCGCTGTTATTAACTCTTTATTATGGGCCGGCGCTGGTATTAACCCTTTATTATGGGCCGGCGCTGGTATTAACCCTTTATTATGGCCGGCGCTGGTATTAACCCTTTATTATGGGCCGGCGCTGGTATTAACCCTTTATTATGGGCCGGCGCTGGTATTAACCCTTTATTATGGGCCGGCGCTGGTATTAACCCTTTATTATGGGCCGGCGCTGTTATTAACTCTTTATTATGGGCCGGCGCTGGTATTAACCCTTTATTATGGGCCGGCGCTGGTATTAACCCTTTATTAAGGCCGGCGCTGGTATTAACCCTTTATTATGGGCCGGCGCTGGTATTAACCCTTTATTATGGGCCGGCGCTGGTATTAACCCTTTATTATGGCCGGCGCTGGTATTAACCCTTTATTATGGGCCGGCGCTGGTATTAACCCTTTATTAAGGGTCAGCGCTGGTATTAACCCTTTATTATGGCCGGCGCTGTTATTAACCCTTTATTATGGGCCGGCGCTGGTATTAACCCTTTATTATGGGCCGGCGCTGGTATTAACCCTTTATTATGGGCCGGCGCTGGTATTAACCCTTTATTATGGGCCGGGCGCTGGTATTAACCCTTTATTATGGCCGGCGCTGGTATTAACCCTTTATTATGGCCGGCGCTGGTATTAACCCTTTATTATGGGCCGGCGCTGGTATTAACCCTTTATTATGGCCGGCGCTGGTATTAACCCTTTATTATGGGCCGGGCGCTGGTATTAACCCTTTATTATGGGCCGGCGCTGGTATTAACCCTTTATTATGGCCGGCGCTGGTATTAACCCTTTATTATGGGCCGGGCGCTGGTATTAACCCTTTATTATGGCCGGCGCTGGTATTAACCCTTTATTATGGGCCGGCGCTGGTATTAACCCTTTATTATGGGCCGGGCGCTGGTATTAACCCTTTATTATGGGCCGGGCGCTGGTATTAACCCTTTATTATGGGTCGGCGCTGTTATTGACCCTTTATTATGGGCCGGGCGCTGGTATTAACCCTTTATTATGGGCCGGGCGCTGGTATTAACCCTTTATTATGGGCCGGCGCTGTTATTGACCCTTTATTATGGGCCGGGCGCTGGTATTAACCCTTTATTATGGGCCGGCGCTGGTATTAACCCTTTATTATGGCCGGCGCTGGTATTAACCCTTTATTATGGGCCGGCGCTGGTATTAACCCTTTATTATGGCCGGCGCTGGTATTAACCCTTTATTATGGCCGGCGCTGGTATTAACCCTTTATTATGGGCCGGCGCTGGTATTAACCCTTTATTATGGCCGGCGCTGGTATTAACCCTTTATTATGGGCCACCTCAGTGATTCCTGCAGGCATCTATAATAGTTTAGGCCACAGTTGTAGTTTAGTTTCGGTGTTGTTCATCATCTCAGCTCATTTTCTTCCCGCTAGTTAAACCCAATTAAGTTTGACCTTCAGAAAGGTCGCATTCTGCTGGGAACAGTCTAGAAATCTGCCAGAAAGGCGTCGGAGAGACTAATCCCGCTCTGTTTATCTCCATCTTAAAGATTTTCAAATAATTTGTCTGCTAGATTTTAAGGTTAGTTTGGGTGACAAACTGCGCGGCCCACTTGGCCATCTGCCTCCTGTCTGATTCAGTTTGGCTACTTAGAGGCCCTAGCACCGAGACCCTAGCGCCCACCGAAGCATCAGCACCGAGACCCTAGCGCCCACCGAAGCATCAGCACCGAGACCCTAGCACTGAGTCCCTAGCACTGAGTCCCTAGCACTGAGTCCCTAGCACTGAGTCCCTAGCGCCCACTGAAGCATCAGCACCGAGACATCAGCACCGAGACCCTAGCGCCCACCGAAGCATCAGCACTGAGACCCTAGCACTGAGTCCCTAGCACTGAGTCCCTAGCACTGAGTCCCTAGCACTGAGTCCCTAGCACTGAGTCCCTAGCACTGAGTCCCTAGCGCCCACCGAAGCATCAGCACTGAGACCCTAGCACTGAGTCCCTAGCGGCCACCGAAGCATCAGCACTGAGACCCTAGCACTGAGTCCCTAGCGCCCACCGAAGCATCAGCACTGAGACCCTAGCACTGAGTCCCTAGCGGCCACCGAAGCATCAGCACTGAGACCCTAGCACTGAGTCCCTAGCGCCCACCGAAGCATCAGCACTGAGACCCTAGCACTGAGTCCCTAGCACTGAGTCCCTAGCACTGAGTCCCTAGCACCCACCGAAGCATCAGCACCGAGACATCAGCACCCAGGCGTCAGCACTACTACAGTTCTATACGCCCTTCATAAAAGCCTGTACTTAATGTACTTGTGTGGTGATGAAAGTAGTACTTAAGTTTCACCACTGGATGTCGCTCTATTAGTTATGTGTATTTGGAAGCTGCAGTGTGTAAAGGGTTATTGTTTATTTGTATATCACATGAATCTGCAGACCAGTAGGAATCTGTTCTTCTCTCCTATCAGCTCTCTCTTTACTTCTTCTGTTGCACTCTTCACCCACTCACAGCGCACTTTAGATGCTGGGAGAAAGGAAGTCACATGGGAGATAGGAAGTCAGTCTTAGCTAGAACTTCACATGGGTAGGACGCAAGACAGCACACTTTCTTCTTACGATCCAGAAGAAAAAGAAGCGCTGCACCTCACACCTATGGCTGACACCAACGCCTCTCGGCTGCATATAAAAAAACATCAGAAATTTGTGTGTAAATTGATCAAGCCACAAGTCCACACTGTGTCGGTCAGTGACCACCACCCCCGCAGGCGTGCACAGGCAGGGAAGGGAGGCCATGGAACGGCCCTGCAACCCCCATGTCACAGGACCAGACCCAAAACAGCCCCCCCAAAAAAACACCCAGCTGGCACCACCGGGGGAGGAGGTTGCCCCCAAACAGCACAAGTCTGGAGAGGCACTAGTGTCAGCCATAGGTGTGAGGTGCAGCGCTTCTTTCTCTCCTGGACCGTATTTGTATCTCTCTTTTCTCCGTGTTTTGCACTCCTCCTGGTGAGACCCACATGACCGCAATCGGCAGGAGACACCTGAGGGCACATGGTTTTATCTCTCCTGTCTTTCCCATTCTGTCTGCAGCAGCTATGGTGAGTGTAATACCTTATCCAGACTTGTGCTTTTTGGGGGCAGCTTCCTCTGCCGGTGGTGCCGGCTGGGTGTTTTTGGGGGGGCTGTTTTGGGTCTGGTCCTGTGACTTGGGGGTTGCAGGGCCGTTCCATGGCCTCCCTTCCCTGCCTGTGCACGCCTGGCGGGGCTGGTGGTCACTGACCGACACAGTGTGCCACAGTGCTTTATACTATATGCTATGTAGAAGCTTCAGCAGAAATTTTGATACATTTAGGGAGTTACGTTCTATAGGCAGAGCTACTAAACCAGTGAGGAACCCATGGAAGAGGACCGGGCCAGGCTGAGACCAGTGTCTGTGTCCTCTACCATGGGCAGAAGGATCCTACACAGGTAACATAAGAAACCCAACCCTCCTGTACGGAGAATGAAGGTTTGGTGGCAGAACCTGGAGGGCGCCATCACTTACTGAAGAGGAATAGACTGAAGCCATCAGTGACAACATGGTGGTCAGTGGCCTATGAGGAGGAATGGTGGTCAGTGGCCTATGAGGAGGAATGGTGGTCAGTGGCCTATGAGGAGGAAAGGTGGTCAGTGGCCTATGAGGAGGAATGGTGGTCAGTGGCCTATGAGGAGGAACAGTCCATGGTGGTCAGTGGCCTATGAGAAGGAATGGTGGTCAGTGGCCTATGAGGAGGAATGGTGGTCAGTGGCCTATGAGGAGGAATGGTGGTCAGTGGCCTATGGGGAGGAATGGTGGTCAGTGGCCTATGGGGAGGAATGGTGGTCAGTGGCATATGAGGAGGAACAGTGCATGGTGGTCAGTGGCCTATGAGGAGATACAGTCCATGGTGGTCAGTGGCCTATGAGGAGGAATGGTGGTCAGTGGCCTATGAGGAGGAATGGTGGTCAGTGGCCTATGAGGAGGAATGGTGGTCAGTGGCATATGAGGAGGAACAGTGCATGGTGGTCAGTGGCCTATTAGGAGGAATGGTGGTCAGTGGCATATAAGGAGGAACAGTCCATGGTGGTCAGTGGCCTATGAGGAGATACAGTCCATGGTGGTCAGTGGCCTATGAGGAGGAAAGGTGGTCAGTGGCCTATGAAGAGGCCACATGCGGAACATCAAAAAGGTGCTCGATTGTGGCTCCTGGACCGAATTGTTTGATGTCAGTTTTCGTCTCGGTTTGGGTGGCAATTGGTCACTGGGCCCCCCTCTTCTCTGAGGCCCCATAGCAGCTGCCTGGTCTGAGACGTCTTCTATCCTGGCCTCCTCTATGGTTTTTACGGCAGGTGTGTGTGTTACATATCGATGGTTTGTGTTACATATCAGTGGTTTGTGTTACATATCGATGGTTTGTGTTACATATCAGTGGTTTGTGTTACATATCAATGGTGTGTGTTACATATCGATGGTTTGTGTTACATATCGATATTTTGTGTTACATATCAGTGGTTTGTGTTACATATCGATGGTTTGTGTTACATATCAGTGGTTTGTGTTACATATCAATGGTGTGTGTTACATATCGATGGTTTGTGTTACATATCGATATTTTGTGTTACATATCAGTGGTTTGTGTTACATATCGATGGTTTGTGTTACATATCAGTGGTTCGTGTTACATATCGATGGTTTGTGTTACATATCAGTGGTTTGTGTTACATATCGATGGTGTGTGTTACATATCGATGGTTTGTGTTACATATCAGTGGTTTGTGTTACATATCGATGGTGTGTGTTACATATCGATGGTTTGTGTTACATATCAGTGGTTTGTGTTACATATCGATGTTTTGTGTTACATATCAGTGGTTTGTGTTACATATCGATGGTGTGTGTTACATATCGATGGTTTGCGTTACATATCGATAGTTTGTTACATATCGATGGTGATGAAAAGTGTCTTATATAAAGGTAAAATATTACAATCTACAAGCAACTAAATCACTGCTGGAGACGATGGGCGGGAAGGCGGGAACGCTCCGCTATAGGCGAGATGTGTATGGAAACGTATGATAATATATGCAGTCTGATGGCTGATACCGGCGGTCACGCTTCACCAAGAGATCCCGGTGGTCTGGGGAGCTCGGGATTTGTGGTTATAACGATTGTTATTTGTCATTTTTCGGATAGCCGTTATAGTATGAACAACTAATGGGCGTTCTCATTGGTTACCACTTCTGTGTGATATTTGATCTCATTGCCGCCATGTTTTTTCCTCAGGAATCGTCTATTTGGTCGCTGCGCTCAATCATCTGGAAGACTCGCAGGTGACATTTAGTGTCCGTGCTCGGGATAAGGGCGGCCTAGCATCGGCCGTGAACGCATCGGTGACCGTCAGTGTCCAGAGGACGGCAGTGGCACCTCCAATCTTTGAGAAGTCCCGTTACACGTTTGTGATATCGGAGGACGTTCCTAGTGGCAGCGCGGTGGGGACGGTCCGGGCCCGAGCGCCCCTGAGTAAGTAAAGATGGAACAGTTTCTGCGGACGGTGAATATTGCTGAGTTAATATAAGGGGAAGGGTTATTTCTATGCCGGATTTTGCCTCTTTCAGAATAAATCTACAGGGTAAAAATCGGCCACACGTCACTTGTTTACACGGACATTACGCACCAATAACCGTGATATATATGGCTGCACAACATATGAGATCAGCTGATGTGTCTGGCCGTCTCACTAAGATCAGTCACCGGCAATGAACATTCCTATGGAAACTCTCTCAGCCATAGTAAAGGGACAAGGGACGTTCTTTAGATCAGCCCAGGGATGGGTTATGTGAGAATCGCTATCTTACCGCTCCGTCCCGCTGTTCAGCCGCTTCAGGGTCCCGGCACCATCCCCGGGCATCTCTAAACTAACACGTTCCTTGCCGGAGGGGCCACATAGGGACATCGGGGGAGTGCGGAGAGGCCACATAGGGACACCGGGGGAGTGCGGAGAGGCCACATAGGGACATCGGGGGAGTGCGGAGAGGCCACATAGGGACACCGGGGGAGTGCGGAGAGGCCACATAGGGACATCGGGGGAGTGCGGAGAGGCCACATAGGGACACCGGGGGAGTGCGGAGAGGCCACATAGGGACACCGGCGGAGTGCGGAGAGGCCACATAGGGACACCGGCGGAGTGCGGAGAGGCCACATAGGGACATCGGGGGAGTGCGGAGAGGCCACATAGGGACATCGGGGGAGTGCGGAGAGGCCACATAGGGACATCGGGGGAGTGCGGAGAGGCCACATAGGGACATCGGGGGAGTGCGGAGAGGCCACATAGGGACACCGGGGGTGCGGAGAGGCCACATAGGGACTTCGGGGGAGTGCGGAGAGGCCACATAGGGACACCGGGGGAGTGCGGAGAGGCCACATAGGGACACCGGGGGTGCGGAGAGGCCACATAGGGACATCGGGGGAGTGCGGAGAGGCCACATAGGGACATCAGGGGAGCACAGGTGGGAGCTGAGCTGTGATTGGCTGCTGTGGGAGGTGAGCTGTGATTGGCTGCTGTGAGAGCTGGGCTGTGATTGGCTGCTGTGAGAGCTGGGCTGTGATTGGCTGCTGTGAGAGCTGGGCTGTGATTGGCTGCTGTGAGAGCTGAGCTGTGATTGGCTGCTGTGAGAGCTGTGCTGTGATTGGCTGCTGTGAGAGCTGTGCTGTGATTGGCTGCTGTGAGAGCTGTGCTGTGATTGGCTGCTGTGAGAGCTGAGCTGTGATTGGTTGCTGGGGGGGCTGTGAGAGCTGAGCTGTGATTGGCTGCTGTGAGAGCTGGGCTGTGATTGGCTGCTGTGGGAGCTGTGCTGTGATTGGCTGCTGTGGGAGCTGTGCTATGATTGGTTGCTGTGAGAGCTGAGCTGTGATTGGTTGCTGTGAGAGCTGAGCTGTGATTGGTTGCTGGGGGGGCTGTGAGAGCTGAGCTGTGATTGGTTGCTGGGGGGGCTGTGAGAGCTGAGCTGTGATTGGTTGCTGTGAGAGCTGAGCTGTGATTGGTTGACACTCTTGTCTCATCCTCTCATTTGTCTTCCTGCTAAATTTAGTCCCCATCCTGGGGTTTGTTCTTTAGTCAGCACCTGTATACATGCTTCAGTCGGTGTCCGGTCTGTGCACATCCTTCAGTCGGTGTCTGGTCTGTGCAGATGCTACAGTCTGTGTCCGTGCTTCAGTCGGTGTCTGGTCTGTGCAGATGCTACAGTCTGTGTCCGGTCTGTGTCCGTGCTTCAGTCGGTGTCCGCTCTGTGTAGATGCTCTGTGTCCGGTCTGTGTAGATGCTACAGTCTGTGTCCGGTCTGTGTAGATGCTACAGTCGGTGTCAGGTCTGTGCAGATGCTACAGTCTATGTCCGGTCTGTGCAAATGCTACAGTCGGTGTCCGGTCTGTGCAGATGCTACAGTCTGTGTCCGGTCTGTGCAGATGCTACAGTCTGTGTCCGGTCTGTGTAGATGCTACAGTCTGTGTCCGGTCTGTGTAGATGCTACAGTCGGTGTCCGGTCTGTGCAGATGCTACAGTCGGTGTCCGGTCTGTGTAGATGCTACAGTCGGTGTCCGGGCATCATTGTCCCTGTCCCTGACATGATGGCAGCTCTCCTGGCTCCGGTTCTCGGTCTCTTGGCTCCCGTCTTGATGGTTACAGTTCCCGATCTGTTTCGGGTGTCACTGCCTCATTCTCCACCTTAGTTCTTGTTATCTCATCAATACTGTGTTCTACTGGGAACTGGTGGCCATACTGGGGACCAGACTGAGGATCCTCCTGTCCAACCCTCTTCTTATTGGGATTAGGGTGAAATTCAGGGATCCTTACACTCCAGCAGCCAAACTCCGACTATCACCCAATGGCCGCCATCATTATCCACCATTCTAGTCTACAAACTGTGACAAAACCCTTCAGCGCTGTCAGAGTGGGTGGTATACATATATACTGGGGCACTGGTATACAGGGCCGATTCTAGGTTTTCTGCTGCCTGAGGCGAAACCTGAAATGGCGCCCCACCCCCCCCCACCCCTCGTGCCCCCACTGACTCATTACCCCCCCACCCCTCGTGCCCCCAATGACTCATTACCCCCCCACCCCCGCCTATTAAAAATCATCAGTAAGGTGTGTGCACAAAACCTGCAGCTTATAATAATAGTAGGTGCATCCTGTATCCACAATCCTGCTCCACCATATACCTCCCTGTCCCAGCGCCATCTTCCATCCTCGGTGAGGACAGGACAGAAAAAGTATCACAGTTTTCAGTTCATCAGGTGCAGTGATCACGTGTAGAGTGGTGACGGGTGAAGCATATATGTATTCCTGCACAGTGTCTGCCGTCCTGACTTCCCTGCATTCTGTGTCCGGCTATCACCTGCAGGTCAGGGGTCAGTGGTGTATTGCAGACAGTATAATTTATGGCCACTCCATATAACACGCCGCCCCTACAAACTACCACAAAGCTGCCGCCCTGAGCAATAAGCTCACCTCGCCTCATGGCAGCAGCGGCCCTGCTGGTATAGCAGACTGTGTCCTTCTCTATAGGTTATTCTCCCACTCCTGTGCAGCTATCGGTTACTCAGGGGGCGGCCATCTTTATGTAACAATAGTGAAATGTTCTACTACAGGACACTGACAAACAGTCGTAATAAAAAGCCGCAATATAACCGATATAACGAGAGATGAGTGTTATAGGGCTGCCCCTTACTACGGCATGTATATATATACGTATGTGACTGGTACTATTATACAAACAGTATATATATATATATATATATATATATATATATATATATACACTGATGTGACTGGTACTATGATAAATATATATATACACTGATGTGACTGGTACTATGATAAATATATATATACACTGATGTGACTGGTACTATAATAAATATATATATACACTGATGTGACTGGTACTATGATAAATATATATATACACTGATGTGACTGGTACTATGATAAATATATATATACAGTGGTACCTTGGTATAGGAGTAACTTGGTATAAGAGCGTTTAGTTATAAGAGATCACAGGTTTTCAAAATAGTGACTTGGTGTAAGAGCATTGCTTTGGTGTAAGAGCTCCCTGTACTGGGTGGGAGGGGGAGTGGGGGAGGGGCATAGTCTGCATAGCGGGGTCTACAGCCCTGTACTCTGACCCAGGGAGTCTCCCTCACCTTCCAAATCATAGCAGATCCACTTCAGGCTGGGGCTTACATCAGGGGACAGGCAGGGCCGTATTAACAGCTGCAGCTGCCCTAGGCACTAAACCTGCAGACGCCCCATCTTGGGGAGTGTGGGGGAGAGGGATTTCGGCCACCTGCATTTCTCTACATAGAGAAACATTGTCTGAATGGCGTTTTTCATGGTCTTTAACGGCTTAAAACATAAATTTCCGCATAGAATCAATGATTAGAGGCGTCTGCATATTGTCTGAGGGAATTCTCCAACAGGATTGGTAGATTGGCAGGTAATAGCTCACAGCCAGACCAGACCTGAGAGACCAGACCAGAGCTGAGAAACCAGACCAGACCTGAGAAACCAGACCAGACCAGACCAGACCTGAGAGACCAGACCAGACCAGACCAGACCTGAGAGACCAGACCAGACCTGACCTGAGAAACCAGACCAGACCTGAGAGACCAGACCAGACCAGACCAGACCTGAGAAACCAGACCAGACCAGACCTGAGAAACCAGACCAGACCTGAGAGACCAGACCAGACCTGAGAAACCAAACCAGACCAGACCTGAGAAACCAGACCAGACCAGACCTGAGAAACCAGACCAGACCAGACCTGAGAAACCAGACCAGACCAGACCTGAGAAACCAGACCAGAGCAGACCAGACCTGAGAAACCAGACCAGACCAGACCTGAGAAACCAGACCAGACCAGACCTGAGAAACCAGACCAGACCTGAGAAACCAGACCAGACCAGACCTGAGAAACCAGACCAGACCAGACCAGACCTGAGAAACCAGACCAGACCAGACCAGACCTGAGAGACCAGACCAGACCAGACCTGAGAGACCAGACCAGACCAGACCTGAGAAACCAGACCAGACCAGACCAGACCTGAGAGACCAGACCAGACCAGACCTGAGAGACCAGACCAGACCAGACCTGAGAGACCAGACCAGACCAGACCAGACCTGAGAAACCAAACCAGACCAGACCTGAGAGACCAGACCAGACCAGACCTGACCCCCAACAAAAAAGTTGTTGGTGCTGTAAGGTGCTGGCCTGGGCATCGGACCACGGGTGCTTAGTGGTAAATACGGCCCTGGGGACAGGACTGTGGAGGTAATCTCTCCATAGCTGTAACCCCTCGCTCCCCAGACAGAGAGCGCTGCATGTATGTGCCCACATCTGTCCTGCTCATTCCTTCATGCTCCCTGCAGTCTCTATCAGTCCTTGTGTTTCCCATCCTCTCCATTCCTTATTTAATGAGCCAGCACTCACACTCAGCTATACACACTGCTGCTATAATGTGCCTGCACTCACACTCAGCTATACGCACTGCTGCTATAATGTGCCTGCACTAACACTCAGCTATACACACTGCTGCTATAATGTGCCTGCACTCACACTCAGCTATACACACTGCTGCTATAATGTGCCTGCACTCACACTCAGCTATGCACACTGCTGCTATAATGTGCCTGCACTCACACTCAGCTATGCACACTGCTGTTATAATGTGCCTGCACTCACACTCAGCTATACACACTGCTGCTATAATGTGCCTGCACTCACACTCAGCTATACACACTGCTGTTATAATGTGCCTGCACTGCCATATAGAGAAGTTTCTGTCACTGTCCTCCTCATGTGGGGTGACGTGTAGCTATTACATACAGATTGTTGATGGAACCTTCCGGCATGTTGGGTGACGTGTAGCTATTACCGTATTGTTTGTTGATGGAACCTTCCGGCATGTTGGGTGACCTGTAGCTATTACCGTACAGATTGTTGATGAAACCTTCCGGCATGTTGGGTGACCTGTAGCTATTACCGTATTGTTTGTTGATGGAACCTTCTGGCATGTTGGGTGACCTGTAGCTATTACCATACAGATTGTTGATGGAACCTTCCGGCATGTTGGGTGACGTGTAGCTATTACCGTACAGATTGTTGATGGAACCTTCCGGCATGTTGGGTGACGTGTAGCTATTACCGTACAGATTGCTGATGGAACCTTCCGGCATGTTGGGTGACCTGTAGCTATTACCGTATTGTTTGTTGATGGAACCTTCCGGCATGTTGGGTGACGTGTAGCTATTACCGTACAGATTGCTGATGGAACCTTCCGGCATGTTGGGTGACGTGTAGCTATTACATACAGATTGTTGATGGAACCTTCCGGCATGTTGGGTGACGTGTAGCTATTACATACAGATTGTTGATGGAACCTTCCGGCATGTTGGGTGACGTGTAGCTATTACCGTATTGTTTGTTGATGGAACCTTCCGGCATGTTGGGTGACCTGTAGCTATTACCGTATTGTTTGTTAATGGAACCTTCTGGCATATTGGGTGACGTGTAGCTATTACCATACAGATTGTTGATGGAACCTTCCGGCATGTTGGGTGACGTGTAGCTATTACCGTACAGATTGCTGATGGAACCTTCCGGCATGTTGGGTGACGTGTAGCTATTATTATACAGATTGCTGAAGGAACCTTCCGGCATGTTGGGTGACCTGTAGCTATTACCGTATTGTTTGTTGATGGAACCTTCTGGCATATTGGGTGACGTGTAGCTATTACCATACAGATTGTTGATGGAACCTTCCGGCATGTTGGGTGACGTGTAGCTATTACCGTACAGATTGCTAAAGGAACCTTCCGGCATGTTGGGTGACGTGTAGCTATTACCGTATTGTTTGTTGATGGAACCTTCCGGCATGTTGGGTGACCTGTAGCTATTACCGTACAGATTGTTGATGAAACCTTCCGGCATGTTGGGTGACCTGTAGCTATTACCGTATTGTTTGTTGATGGAACCTTCTGGCATGTTGGGTGACCTGTAGCTATTACCATACAGATTGTTGATGGAACCTTCCGGCATGTTGGGTGACGTGTAGCTATTACCGTACAGATTGCTGATGGAACCTTCCGGCATGTTGGGTGACGTGTAGCTATTACCGTATTGTTTGTTGATGGAACCTTCCGGCATGTTGGGTGACCTGTAGCTATTACCGTATTGTTTGTTGATGGAACCTTCCGGCATGTTGGGTGACGTGTAGCTATTACCGTATTGTTTGTTGATGGAACCTTCCGGCATGTTGGGTGACGTGTAGCTATTACTGTACAGATTGCTGATGGAACCTTCCGGCATGTTGGGTGACGTGTAGCTATTACATACAGATTGTTGATGGAACCTTCCGGCATGTTGGGTGACGTGTAGCTATTACATACAGATTGTTGATGGAACCTTCCGGCATGTTGGGTGACGTGTAGCTATTATTATACAGATTGCTGAAGGAACCTTCCGGCATGTTGGGTGACGTGTAGCTATTACCGTATTGTTTGTTGATGGAACCTTCTGGCATATTGGGTGACGTGTAGCTATTACCATACAGATTGTTGATGGAACCTTCCGGCATGTTGGGTGACGTGTAGCTATTACCGTACAGATTGCTGATGGAACCTTCCGGCATGTTGGGTGACGTGTAGCTATTATTATACAGATTGCTGAAGGAACCTTCCGGCATGTTGGGTGACCTGTAGCTATTACCGTATTGTGTGTTGATGGAACCTTCCGGCATGTTGGGTGACGTGGAGCTATTACCGTACAGATTGTTGATGGAACCTTCCAGCATGTTGGGTGACGTGTAGCTATTACCATATTGTTTGTTGATGGAATCTTCCGGCATGTTGGGTGACGTGTAGCTATTACCATACAGATTGTTGATGGAACCTTCCGGCATGTTGGGTGACGTGTAGCTATTACCGTATTGTTTGTTGATTGAACCTTCCGGCATGTTGGGTGACCTGTAGCTATTACCGTATTGTGTGTTGATGGAACCTTCTGGCATGTTGGGTGACGTGTAGCTATTACCGTACAGATTGTTGATGGAACCTTCCGGCACGTTGGGTGACGTGTAGCGATTACCATACAGATTGCTGATGGAACCTTCCGGCATGTTGGGTGACGTGTAGCTATTATTATTATACAGATTGCTGAAAGAACCTTCCGGCATGTTGGGTGACGTGTAGCTATTACCGTACAGATTGTTGATGGAACCTTCCAGCATGTTGGGTGACCTGTAGCTATTACCGTACAGATTGTTGATGGAACCTTCCGGCATGTTGGGTGACCTGTAGCTATTACCGTACAGATTGCTGATGGAACCTTCCGGCATGTTGGGTGACCTGTAGCTATTACCGTATTGTTTGTTGATGGAACCTTCCGGCATGTTGGGTGACGTGTAGCTATTACCGTATTGTTTGTTGATGGAACCTTCCGGCATGTTGGGTGACGTGTAGCTATTACCGTACAGATTGTTGATGGAACCTTCCGGCATGTTGGGTGACGTGTAGCTATTACCGTATTGTTTGTTGATGGAACCTTCCGGCATGTTGGGTGACGTGTAGCTATTACCGTACAGATTGTTGATGGAACCTTCCAGCATGTTGGGTGACGTGTAGCTATTACCGTACAGATTGTTGATGGAACCTTCCGGCATGTTGGGTGACCTGTAGCTATTACCGTATTGTTTGTTGATGGAACCTTCCGGCATGTTGGGTGACGTGTAGCTATTACCATACAGATTGTTGATGGAATCTTCCGGCATGTTGGGTGACGTGTAGCTATTACCGTACAGATTGTTGATGGAACCTTCCAGCATGTTGGGTGATGTGTAGCTATTACCATATAGATTGTTGATGGAACCTTCCGGCATGTTGGGTGACCTGTAGCTATTACCGTACAGATTGTTGATGGAACCTTCCGGCATGTTGGGTGACGTGTAGCTATTACCGTATTGTTTGTTGATGGAACCTTCCGGCATGTTGGGTGACGTGTAGCTATTACCGTACAGATTGTTGATGGAACCTTCCGGCATGTTGGGTGACGTGTAGCTATTACCGTACAGATTGTTGATGGAACCTTCCGGCATGTTGGGTGACCTGTAGCTATTACCGTATTGTTTGTTGATGGAACCTTCCGGCATGTTGGGTGACGTGTAGCTATTACCATACAGATTGTTGATGGAATCTTCCGGCATGTTGGGTGACGTGTAGCTATTACCGTACAGATTGTTGATGGAACCTTCCAGCATGTTGGGTGATGTGTAGCTATTACCATATAGATTGTTGATGGAACCTTCCGGCATGTTGGGTGACCTGTAGCTATTACCGTACAGATTGTTGATGGAACCTTCCGGCATGTTGGGTGACGTGTAGCTATTACCGTATTGTTTGTTGATGGAACCTTCCGGCATGTTGGGTGACGTGTAGCTATTACCGTACAGATTGCTGATGGAACCTTCCGGCACGTTGGGTGACCTGTAGCTATTACCGTATTGTTTCATTGTTATAACATCATTCTCTCTTCTCTATTGTTTGGTGTAGATTCCATTGATCCGGTAACCTACAGGATCCTCTCCGGTGATCCCTATCACATGTTCTCCATCACTTCCCAGTCTGGCCTTATTACAACCAGGAAACCAATGGACCATGAAGATGTTGCAGTGCTTGTTCTCAGCGTCCAGTCCCAGCTGGGGGGCTCCGCCATCGTCAGCACCGCGCAGGTCACTGTTACTATAACCGATGTCAATGACAACCCGCCTGTTTTTCTACAAGAGAATGAAAGAATCAGCGTCCCCCTGACAACTCCTCCTGGCAGCGCCCTGTACATTGCTGAAGCAGAAGACCTGGACGAGGGATTGAACGGACTTATCACCTACAGCATCGCCAGTGACAGCCAAGACCTGTTCACCATGGACCCCAACCTCGGGATTCTCTATCTAAATACGTCTGTACCAATGGTGTGTGACCACATTCTGGTGATCACGGCCGAGGACAATGGCCGTCCTTCCCGCAGTGCCCTCCTTACACTGACCATCACTGTGACCAATCCTGGGAACACTTTGACATTTGGAAATTTGGTTCATCAGGTGGAGATCCCTGAGGATTTCACCCTAAACTCGCGAGTCCTTCAGGTGACGGCCTACCTGGATGGGACGCAACGTCCGCAGCCCAGAATCCTCTACTCCCTACTCCCTGAGGACTCACTCACATTCAGAATCACTCGTACTACGGGACTGATTACACTACGACAGTCTCTGGATTATGAGAAGATCACTATATACAATCTGATTGTCCTGGCGAGAAGCTCGGACGCGGCGGAGGAACAGACGGCCACTACCTCTGTAATTGTGAAGGTTCTGGATGTAAATGACAATAATCCGACCTTCAGTCAGCGCTTTTATTTCTTTGCTGTTCCGGAAGGTCCCTGTCCCCATGGCGTGGTGGGGACAATCAGGGCAAAGGACAGGGACTCTGGGAGGAACGGACAACTCTCCTACTATCTGCTGGCCGAGGAGAATGACTTCCATATCAACTCCAAGACAGGTAACGTATATATAATGTATCTTCTATATAGATATATGGACTGACGTATATATCCTGTATCCTATATACTCATAGACTGACGTATATATCCTGTATCCTATATACTCATAGACTGACGTATATATCCTGTATCCTATATACTCATAGACTGACGTATATATCCTGTATCCTATATACTCATAGACTGACATATATATCCTGTATCCTATATACTCATGGACTGACATATATATCCTGTATCCTATATACTCATGGACTGACATATATATCCTGTATCCTATATACTCATAGACTGACATATATATCCTGTATCCTATATACTCATAGACTGACATATATATCCTGTATCCTATATACTCATGGACTGACATATATATCCTGTATCCTATATACTCATAGACTGACATATATATCCTGTATATTATATACTCATGGACTGACATATATATCCTGTATCCTATATACTCATAGACTGACATATATTTCCTGTATCCTATATACTCATGGACTGACATATATATCCTGTATATTATATACTCATGGACTGACATATATATCCTGTATCCTATATACTCATGGACTGACATATATATCCTGTATCCTATATACTCATGGACTGACATATATATCCTGTATCCTATATACTCATGGACTGACATATATAATATAGTATGGGTGAAGTGGTTGCCCGTCTCTCCACTCTCATGTAATACCCCTATATCCCTTATATACAGTGGTACCTTGGTTTAAGAGTAACTTGGTTTAAGAGTGTTTTGGTATAAGAGCTCACAGTTTTTCAAAATTGTGACTTGGTGTAAGAGCATTGCTTTGGTTTAAGAGCTCCCTGTACTGGGTGGGAGGGTGAGTTGGTGAGGGGCATATTCTGTATTGCAGGGTATACAGCCCTGTACTCTGACCCCTGAAGTCTCAGTCACCTTCTAAATCATAGCAGATATACTTCAGGCTGGGGCTTGCATCAGGGGACAGGACTGTGGAGGTAATCTCGCCATAGCTGTAACCCGTCTTCTCGGACAGAAAGTGCTGCTACATTGTGCTCACATCTGTCCTGCTCATTCCTTCCTGCTCCCTGCAGTCTCTGTCAGTCCTGATTGGTCCATGCTGAACACACCCCTTTCCCCATTGCTGTCATGTGACCACACAGACCTCTGACAGCAGCTCTGCTTCTCTATTCTAGCCTGTTGTACTACACTACTGCATTATGGGGATCTGCAGCTCCATCCTGTATCTACAAACTGCTGCTGTTTTTCAGGTTTATGCAGTTACTATACATTATACACCACATGCTGCTATACTGTACAGTAACTTATATATCACATATCCAGCTGCTGTGTTATCAGGGTTATACAGTTACTATACATTATATACCACATGCTGCTATACTGTACAGTAACTTATATATCACATATCCAGCTGCTGTGTTATCAGGGTTATACAGTTACTATACATTATATACCACATGCTGCTATACTGTACAGTAACTTATATATCACATATCCAACAGCTGTGTTATCAGGGTTATACAGTTACTATACATTATATACCACATGCTGCTATACTGTACAGTAACTTATATATCACATATCCAGCTGCTGTGTTATCAGGGTTATACAGTTACTATACATTATATACCACATGCTGCTATACTGTACAGTAACTTATATATCACATATCCAGCTGCTGTGTTATCAGGGTTATACAGTTACTATACATTATACACCACATGCTGCTATACTGTACAGTAACTTATATATCACATATCCAGCTGCTGTTTTTCAGGTTTATGCAGTTACTATACATTATACACCACATGCTGCTATACTGTACAGTCACTTATATATCACATATCCAGCTGCTGTTTTTCAGGTTTATGCAGTTACTATACATTATACACCACATGCTGCTATACTGTACAGTAACTTATATATCACATATCCAGCTGCTGTGTTATCACGGTTATACAGTTACTATACATTATACACCACATGCTGCTATACTGTACAGTAACTTATATATCACATATCCAGCTGCTGTGTTATCAGGGTTATACAGTTACTATACAGTATATACCACATGCTGCTATACTGTACAGTAACTTATATATCACATATCCAGCTGCTGTGTTATGAGGGTTATACAGTTACTATACATTATATACAGCATGCTGCTATACTGTACAGTAACTTATATATCACATATCCAGCTGCTGCTGTGTTATCAGGGTTATACAGTTACTATACATGATATACCACATGCTGCTATATTGTACAGTAACTTATATATCACATATCCAGCTGCTGTGTTATCAGGGTTATACAGTTACTATACATTATACACCACATGCTGCTATACTGTACAGTAACTTATATATCACATATCCAGCTGCAGTGTTATCAGGGTTATACAGTTACTATACATTATATACCACATGCTGCTATACTGTACAGTAACTTATATATCACATATCCAGCTGCTGTGTTATCAGGGTTATACAGTTACTATATATTATATACCACATGCTGATTGCTATACTGTACAGTAACTTATATATCACATATCCAGCTGCTGCTGTGTTATCAGGGTTATACAGTTACTGTACATTATATACCACATGCTGCTATACTGTACAGTAACTTATATATCACATATCCTGCTGCTGTGTTATCAGGGTTATACAGTTACTATACACTATATACCACATGCTCATTGCTATACTGTACAGTAACTTATATATCACATATCCAGCTGCTGCTGTGTTATCAGGGTTATACAGTTACTATACATTATATACCACATGCTGCTATACTGTACAGTAACTTATATATCACATATCCAGCTGCTGTGTTATCAGGGTTATACAGTTACTCTACATTATATACCACATGCTGATTGCTATACTGTACAGTAACTTATATATCACATATCCAGCTGCTGTGTTATCAGGGTTATACAGTTACTATACAGTATATACCACATGCTGCTATACTGTACAGTAACTTATATATCACATATCCAGCTGCTGTGTTATCAGGGTTATACAGTTACTATACATTATATACAGCATGCTGCTATACTGTACAGTAACTTATATATCACATATCCAGCTGCAGTGTTATCAGGGTTATACAGTTACTATACATTATATACCACATGCTGCTATACTGTACAGTAACTTATATATCACATATCCAGCTGCTGTGTTATCAGGGTTATACAGTTACTATACAGTATATACCACATGCTGCTATACTGTACAGTAACTTATATATCACATATCCAGCTGCTGTGTTATCAGGGTTATACAGTTACTATACATTATATACAGCATGCTGCTATACTGTACAGTAACTTATATATCACATATCCAGCTGCAGTGTTATCAGGGTTATACAGTTACTATACATTATATACCACATGCTGCTATACTGTACAGTAACTTATATATCACATATCCAGCTGCTGTGTTATCAGGGTTATACAGTTACTATACAGTATATACCACATGCTGCTATACTGTACAGTAACTTATATATCACATATCCAGCTGCTGTGTTATCAGGGTTATACAGTTACTATACATTATATACAGCATGCTGCTATACTGTACAGTAACTTATATATCACATATCCAGCTGCAGTGTTATCAGGGTTATACAGTTACTATACATTATATACCACATGCTGCTATACTGTACAGTAACTTATATATCACATAGCCAGCTGCTGTGTTATCAGGGTTATACAGTTACTATACATTATATACCACATGCTGATTGCTATACTGTACAGTAACTTATATATCACATATCCAGCTGCTGCTGTGTTATCAGGGTTATACAGTTACTGTACATTATATACCACATGCTGCTATACTGTACAGTAACTTATATATCACATATCCAGCTGCTGTGTTATCAGGGTTATACAGTTACTCTACATTATATACCACATGCTGATTGCTATACTGTACAGTAACTTATATATCACATATCCAGCTGCTGCTGTGTTATCAGGGTTATACAGTTACTATACATTATATACCACATGCTGCTATACTGTACAGTAACTTATATATCACATATTCTGCTGCTGTGTTATCAGGGTTATACAGTTACTATACATTATACCACATGCTGCTATACTGTACAGTAACTTATATATCACATATCCAGCTGCTGTGTTATCAGGGTTATACAGTTACTATACATTATACACCACATGCTGATTGCTATACTGTACAGTAACTTATATATCATATATCCAGCTGCTGTGTTATCAGGGTTATACAGTTACTATACATTATACACCACATGCTGCTATACTGTACAGTAACTTATATATCACATATCCAGCTGCTGTGTTATCAGGGTTATACAGTTACTATACATTATATACCACATGCTGCTATACTGTACAGTAACTTATATATCACATATCCAGCTGCTGTGTTATCAGGGTTATACAGTTACTATACATTATACACCACATGCTGCTATACTGTACAGTAACTTATATATCACATATCCAGCTGCAGTGTTATCAGGGTTATACAGTTACTATACATTATACACCACATGCTGCTATACTGTACAGTAACTTATATATCACATATCCAGCTGCTGTGTTATCAGGGTTATACAGTTACTATACATTATATACCACATGCTGCTATACTGTACAGTAACTTATATATCACATATCCAGCTGTGTTATCAGGGTTATACAGTTACTATACATTATACACCACATGCTGCTATTCTGTACAGTAACTATTAATATCACATATCCAGCTGCTGTGTTATCAGGGTTATACAGTTACTATACATTATACACCACATGCTGCTATTCTGTACAGTAACTATTAATATCACATATCCAGCTGTTTATAATTGTTTGTTTCATCTGTTCTACATGTTGTTCAGAATATAAAATCATTATTTTTGGGGTGTGGAACCAATTGCCTGCATTTACATGATTTCTTATGGGAAAATTTGCTTTGGTTCAAGAGTGGATTTGGATTACAAGCACCATCCCGGAACGAATTATGCTCGTAATCCAAGGCACCACTGTATTAGGTTATATATACAACACCCTTAGATCCTATATCTAGAACGTCCATAAAGCTTTTCTACCTTTTCTCCAGCCCTCTTGTCTATTTGAATAACATCTTTACTTTAACCCCTTATGTCCACTTGATCAGTTGATCTGTGCTTATCCTTTGGGCTATTTGCCCATTTCCAACATGGCTGCTTATGGTTCAGTATTGCCTGGTGTGGACTTGACTCCGGCTGGCTCATGCGCACTTCTGGGTTCGGCTGCTCCGGTCATGTGATGCAGGTTATGGTAACGTGATACGACTGCCAGCCAGGTCCGAAGGTCATGTGATGCAGGTCGGGTCACGTGATCCACTCGGTGTCGCGCTGCTGTGACGCTATGCCGGGGCGACCTCCACACTTGGCGTTTACCGCCCTGGATCCCGCCTCCTGGTGTTGATGCACATACATTCTGAACCCTTGTGTGAATGGTGCCTTATTAACACTGTGAGGACACTAAACGTCCGTTGATCTTTGTTGTTTTAGGATTAACCCTTTGCATTGTCTGTATTTTTTTCTTCACTTTACTCAGTTGACTATTTGCTTATGATTTCACATTTTATATTTGATCTGGATTTTTGCTGATTATGTGACACTTCACTTCACGTGTGTATACATACTACCTACCTGGCTTGTATTGTATCACTGCTTATTCAGCCGAAACGTCGCGCACTGGTGTGTCGGTATATATAGCTTGTATCTTAGATATTCATGGGCTCATGGACTGATGGACTGATGGACTGATGGACTGATGGACTCATGGGCTGATGGACTGATGGACTGATGGGCTGATGGACTGATGGACTGATGGGCTGATGGACTGATGGGCTGATGGACTGATGGGCTGATGGACTGATGGGCTGATGGACTGATGGGCTGATGGTCTCATGGACTGATGGACTGATGGGCTGATGGACTCATGGGCTGATGGACTCATGGGCTGATGGGCTGATGGACTCATGGACTGATGGGCTGATGGACTCATGGACTGATGGGCTGATGGACTGATGGGCTGATGGACTCATGGGCTGATGGTCTCATGGACTGATGGGCTGATGGACTCATGGACTCATGGGCTGATGGACTGATGGACTAATGGGCTGATGGACTAATGGGCTGATGGACTGATGGACTCATGGGCTGATGGGCTGATGGACTCATGGGCTGATGGACTCATGGGCTGATGGGTTGATGGGCTGATGGACTGATGGGCTGATGGACTGATGGACTCATGGGCTGATGGGCTGATGGACTCATGGGCTGATGGACTCATGGGCTGATGGGCTGATGGACTCATGGACTGATGGGTTGATGGACTGATGGGTTGATGGGCTGATGGGCTGATGGACTGATGGGCTGATGGACTCATGGGCTGATGGACTGATGGGCTGATGGACTCATGGGCTGATGGACTGATGGACTCATGGGCTGATGGACTCATGGGCTGATGGACTGATGGGCTGATGGACTCATGGGCTGATGGACTCATGGGCTGATGGGCTCATGGACTGATGGACTCATGGACTGATGGACTAATGGGCTGATGGACTAATGGGCTGATGGACTCATGGACTAATGGGCTGATGGACTCATGGGCTGATGGACTGATGGGCTGATGGACTGATGGGCTGATGGACTGATGGACTGATGGACTCATGGGCTGATGGACTCATGGGCTGATGGGCTGATGGACACATGGGCTGATGGACACATGGGCTGATGGACACATGGGCTGATGGACACATGGGCTGATGGACACATGGGCTGATGGACACATGGGCTGATGGACTGATGGACTCATGGGCTGATGGACTTATGGGCTGATGGGCTGATGGGCTGATGGACTCATGGGCTGATGGGCTGATGGGCTGATGGGCTGATGGGCTGATGGACTGATGGGCTGATGGACTGATGGACTGATGGGCTGATGGGCTGATGGGCTGATGGACTCATGGGCTGATGGGCTGATGGGCTGATGGACTGATGGACTGATGGGCTGATGGGCTGATGGACTGATGGGCTGATGGGCTGATGGGCTGATGGACTCATGGGCTGATGGACTAATGGGCTGATGGACTCATGGACTCATGGGCTGATGGACTCATGGACACATGGGCTGATGGACACATGGGCTGATGGACACATGGGCTGATGGACTCATGGACTCATGGGCTGATGGACTCATGGGCTGATGGACACATGGGCTGATGGACACATGGGCTGATGGACTCATGGGCTGATGGACTCATGGGCTGATGGACTCATGGACACATGGGCTGATGGACACATGGGCTGATGGACACATGGGCTGATGGACACATGGGCTGATGGACACATGGGCTGATGGACTCATGGGCTGATGGACTCATGGGCTGATGGACTCATGGGCTGATGGACTCATGGACTGATGGACTCATGGACTGATGGACTCATGGGCTGATGGGCTGATGGACTCATAGACTCATGGGCTGATGGACTCATGGACTCATGGGCTGATGGACTTGATTGGCTTTTTTCCACCTTATTAATTATTTTACATTGCAGAAATGAGGGGTGAAGGATTAATAATAATAAAAAAATCATTCCAAGAATTAGATGCAGATTATTTTTTTACATAAACCTCAGGAAAAATAGCAAAACATTGTGCAGCATTAAAAGGACCTGCCGAGACCTGGTCACATGACCTGGTCCTGAAGATAAGAGAACCTAGCAGAGAAGAGGGTGTGCACCTCTAGTTACGTAAAGGGGGGGGGGGCTTGGTTTTAGGATTCCGGCTGGTGTCCCTATTTATATCTTCTAGAGTTTGTAGTTATTCTGGAGTCTGTATTTTGGGGTCCTCCCTGGAGTCTGTATTTTGGGGTGCATATTCATTCTGTGTATACAATTTTGTATTGTTTTTTGTTGTAAATGTAAATTTATGTTTAATGTTACATATATGTCACCATATACCTGTTGTTAGCTATCCTGTATATGCGGTATATGATGTATATGCGGTATATGATGTATATGCGGTATATGATGTATATGCGGTATATGATGTACACTATATGCGATATATGATGTATTTGAGATATATGATGTACACTATATGCGGTATATGATGTATATGCGGTATATGCAGTATATGTGGTATATGATGTATTTGCGGTATATGATGTACACTATATGCGATATATGATGTATTTGAGATATATGATGTACACTATATGCGATATATGATGTATATGCGGTATATGCAGTATATGTGGTATATAATGTATATGTGGTATATGATGTATTTGCGGTATATGATGTACACTATATGCGATATATGATGTATATGTGGTATATGATGTGTATGCGATATTTATGGTACATGATGTATAAGTGATATATGATGTATATTATGTATACAGGTCCGTATTAACAACTGCTGCTGCCCTAGGCACTAAACCTAAAGAGGCACCGATTGGCCTTACCAGACCTGACCAATTCCACCATACCCCCCACCCCCCCTGGAAAAGACAACAGATTTACTGGCAAGTCTGAACAGGAGGTGGGAGACTAAAAAAATAAAAACAAAAAAAGTTTTTTTTCTTTCCCTGCTCCCTGGTGCTGCCCCCCTGCAAAGTGCGGCCTTAGGCACCGGACCACGGGTGCCTAGTGGTAAATACGGCCCTGGATGTATATGTAGTATACAGTATGTTGTATATGATGTATTAGCAGTATATGATGTATATGTGATATGTATGGTACATAATGTATAAGCGATATATGATGTATATGCGGTATATTATGTATATGTGATAAATGATGTATATGTAGTATATGCGGTATATTATGTATATGAGATATATGATGTATATGCGGTGTATGATGTATATGCGGTATATAATGTATATGATGTATATGTGGTATATGCCGTATATGATGTATATGATGTATATGTGGTATATGCCGTATATGATGTATATGCGGTGTATGATGTATATGCGGTGTATGATGTATATGATGTATATGTGATATGTATTGTATATGATGTATGTGTGATGTATATCAGATATATACGGTATATGATGTATATAATTTATACTTTCCTATAGGTCGCTGGGGATGTCCCTATCACTATTATTTATAAAGCTGCTTATCTTACCTATGGAACATATACTGTGATGGTCCCCGGACACAGACACCATCTGACTCCTTATTCAGGGCAGCAGCTCGATGTTAGCCGCTCGGTGGCAGCCGCTCGATGGTAGCAGCTTGGTGGCAGCCGCTCGATGGCAGCAGCTTGGTGGCAGCCGCTCGGTGACAGCAGCTCGATGGCAGCAGCTTGGTGGCAGCCGCTCGATGGCAGCCGCTCGGTGACAGCAGCTCGATGGCAGCAGCTTGGTGGCAGCCGCTCGGTGACAGCCGCTCAGCGGCAGCAGCTTGATGGCAGCACAGACGGAAAGTTTTCCTTATAGTTTGAGAGTGATAGGGAGTCATTGCGCCTGAGATGATTGGTGGAATCTGTGTCACATGATGACGCCACACGCTTTATACCTGTATACTATTCCTCTGCGTCTTCTCTTACGTTTCCTGCTTTCATGTTTCTTCCAGGTGAGCTG